>NW_028231702.1:0-10537 GCF_043228905.1 Azolla caroliniana | reverse complement strand
CCATGACACTGTCCATTGGTACAAGGCCCGGCTTGTGGCAAAGGGGTATGCGCAGACGCAGGATGTTGATTACGAAGAGACCTTTGCCCCGGTGGCAAAGATGACTACAATTCGAATAGTGATCGCGCTTGCAGCAGCAAAAGGGTTGCACCTCCACCAAATGGACGTAAATAACGTCTTTCTACAAGGCGAGTTAGTTGAAGAGGTGTACATGGTGCAACCACCTAGATTCATGTCGACTACACATCTGACTATTGTCTACCGACTCAAAAGGCCTCTCTACGGCTTGAAGCAGGCACCGAGAGCATGTCATTCGAAGATAACGCAATATCTTTATCAAATTGACTTCAACATGTCCAAGTCTGACAACTCTCTGTTCATCCGAAACGATTGCAGGGGATAGGTATTTATCATCATTTTTGTGGATATCTTGGTCATAGGAGGAGAGCATTTAGTAGATATTGAACACATCAAGAAGCTCCTCTCCAGTCGATTTGAAATGATCGATATGACAGAGCTCCATTACTTTGTAGGAGTAGATCTAATTCAGACCCTAGATGGCATCATGCTTTCTCAAAACCACTATATCCTCAATCTTCTTTACAAGTTTGGGATGACCCAGTGTAAGCCCGTCACTACTCCTCTCGATCAAAATCTAAAGCTAGATGCCGACTCATGCACTAGAGAGTGTGAGCCAATGCACTATCATCAACTAATTGGAAGCCTCATCTACCTCACATTTACCTGACTTGACCTCAGTTACCTAGTCGGCCTCCTTAGCCAGTTCATGCAAACTCCACGAGACATTCATCTCGACTGTGCTAAGCGAGTGCTAAGGTATGTGAGTGGAACCATGGATTTTGGCATCCTTTACAAATTGGCCACACCGATACGACACGAAGGTTATACCGATGCCGATTGGGTTGGCTACAGAGCCGACCGACGATCGACATCTGGATTTGTTTTTTCTCTCGGCAATGGCACCATATCGTGGAGTAGTAAGAAACAGCCAACAGTCGCACTGTCGAGCACCGAAGCTGAATACAGGGGCGCGACCGTAGCCGCATGTGAAGTCGTTTGGCTCAAGAGAATCTTGAAGGATCTTGGCGTTCCTATCAAGGATCCAATTCTTCTCTACTGCGACAACATGAGCAGTATCCACCTCGCTCGGAACCCAGTCTTCCATGCTCGGACTAAGCACATCGAGGTGCACTATCACTTCATCCGAGAGTGTGTTCTGGCCCGGGATGTCGACCTGCAACACATTGGCACAAACTTGTAGACGGCTGACATCTTCACCAAGGCCCTGGGAATCAACAAGTTGCGGCAATTCACAATTGATTTGGGTCTTTCGACCATCATCCAACCGAGCTTGAGGGGGAGTATGGAGCACTAGGAGTATACCATCCATTCAAACTACCCATTCGACGATCCGGCAATCGAAAGTTGTATTTGAAGGGGCGTGTTGAGAATCAAACTCAAATTCCCATGAGTGGGGACATACTCTAGGACACTCAAGTGTGTGAATACCCCACCTCCTTGTATAGTAACTAGTGTGTAATAGAAGTTAATGTCCTATGACACATATTCTTTAAGTAATTAAGACACAACCTCTTTTCCAAGAGGCGGTACTAGTGAGAGAACTTAGAGAGGAGGTGACTACATAAGCACCTTCTCCCTCACTTTGTAATTATTGGTAATTCTTGCTTCCTTTGTAATACAATTTTCTGATTTTTCTATAATAGTGAGCTCTCTCTCGCTACACACACACACACACAAAATTCTTCCACTACACAGAATCTATCTGATTCTTTACAATAAAGTATGTTCAAGTTCAAAGGGGGTGAGTGTCGTAATGTGCTTCGTCCACTATGTGAAATGCGTACGGAGTACCTGATTAAATAAATATGAAGAAATAGAAGAAAATGTTAAAACACTTGTCACAAGCATAGGGTAAGACTTGAACCTTGTACCTCCATGTTAACAAGCCCAACCCCTTACCATTGTACTAACTCACCATAAATAATTTAATTATCATGGATTTATTATATACAAGATATTACCCTCATGTATAAATTCTAGAAAAAGCTACCCATGCACAACTAGTGTGCATGAATATTATAGTTTAATAAAAAACGTTACTCATGCACAACTCGTGTGCATGAATACTATAGTTAGAAGATGTTACTCATGCACAACTAGTGTGCGTGAATACAAAAGTAAGAAAAAGCATGATGCTTGTCATGGGGTAAGTTATACTTAGCCTCCCCCATCATTATATAAGATGGGGAGCAAAATGTAATTGGGGTTGTTGAATTTTGATGATTTATTAGGGTTCTAAGGGTTGATTAATATAATACACTATACTCATGGGATTCACGAGTTTTCTATATCTCTTTCTTTCAATCTACTCATATTTTTATTTGCCTCAAATTCCTCCTCCTCCTAGTTCAAAGCCTTGACCGTTTTCACTTGATTCACACAATTATTCGGTGCCGAAAGCCACGACGGCGAATGCGGAAAGTAGTCTTTCATTATAGTCTAGTTGGTTAGGATACTCGGCTCTCACTTTCGAGTCATAGTAGCCTTCACGCCTTCGAGTCCTCTGAGCTTTCGATAATTGGGAGCCATGGAGCCCTCCGAAACGTTGAAGTCCTTATTTCTTCCAAATTGATTGATGTTTGTGTCGTCCTAATCTTCGCGTCATCCCTGGTCCAAGACCCCCGCGGTTCTGCTCATGTAGCATACGCATAAGCGTTTGCAGGATACCATTTTGCTTTAAGTTCGTTGACATCAGCTTGAAGTGCCTTGACGTGGGCTCCAACTCGAGTGAGTTTGTGCATTGTGTTGGCGAGCTCGTCCATAACTGCGTCTAGTTGGGTCCGTAGCATCTTGAGTGCTTTGACGTGCTTGCTCTTTAGCCAGTTCTCATCCTCATGTTGGGAAGTCTTTGTTAGTTGGGCAAATTCGATTGAGAGCTCTTTCTTTATGTACTAGGGTCATTTGTTGTTGGACCTTATTTTGATCTTCATAGCAAAGCAGGTGGAGGTATGGATGAGGCATTTTTGAAGAACCATATTATTATTATTATTATTATTATTTATTATCATGATCCATCGAATGAGGCCAAAATTAAAGAGTTTGGAAGTTTTATAAAAAAAAATATTGCATGATCTTAATTAATTTAAAGGAAGGGAGGGAGGGAGTGGGGCGGCGAGTCTACAGTCTCTCTCTCTCTCTCTCTCTCTCGATTATTATTAATTACATCTATTCTTAGCTGACAGACAAACATTTGCGGTAGTAGTAGTAGTATGTAGTAGTAGTAATAGTAGTAGTAATAGTAGTAGTAGTGGTTAAACAATATGTTGATTCCCCAACCTTTTCCAACTACAGATAGCCCTGCTGCACCTTCTCATCATCTTTTAGCACCTGCTCTTCGTAAAAAACCGCTGCCCACAAACGCTTTCTGGCAAAACTTTATATTAAACCAAGGATCGGCTCCAGAATACATCCACCCATATCTCATCAAGCCCACCAAAGATGGTGGTGCCCTCTCCATCTCTTACCCCTCTCGGGTCGTCCAACCTAACTACATTTATCAAGAGTTTGTCCCGGACCTCACGATCAGAGCAAGCCGTGATAATAAGCATGAAGATCCCACGGTTATATCACGCTTTTTTGATGGCCTCGTTGCTTGTCTTGGATTCATAGGTGCTACTGTCCCCAATCTCATCAGTGATAGTAAGCATGTGGTTTCACACTTTGATGATCTCAGTGTTACTCTTCAATTCCCATCTGCTGCCATGACTGTCCCCTTGGTGAGGGGATGCCCCTACATTACCTTCATTTTCAGCTATTCCTCCATCCTTCAATTCTCCACCACACATACTCTGCAGAAGC
Organism: Azolla caroliniana; assembly: GCF_043228905.1. NCBI lineage: Eukaryota > Viridiplantae > Streptophyta > Polypodiopsida > Salviniales > Salviniaceae > Azolla > Azolla caroliniana. Next base: position 6,637 of record NW_028231702.1, on the reverse strand, counting down.
TTCTGCCCAATGGAGATTGCACCAAGCACAGGGTCGTCTTCAAGAATGGACAGACATGGCTTCTTTATAGCTCTGAGCCGCTTGCATTGTCACAAAACCTTCGCGTGACTCGAGCTTTCAAAGGGTTCATAAGAGTGGCTTTTGCTCCCCCAAGTGATACCAGTTCCGAAGCCGTTTTGGACCGATTCAGTTCAGCAGCCTATCCCATCCAGGGGCATGCCACCATGTCTGCCTCGTTTCAGTTAACGTATGAATGGAAGAAATGTGGTCAGGGGGAGCTGTTGATGCTTAGCCTACCCATGCATAGAGAGATCATGTCTTCACCATCTCCATCATCTTCTGACTGCACACTTCGAGGTCTTGTATACAAGAGCATGGATGGAGATATGCATGCGGTTGTGGGTGATTCTTGGGGGCTGAATGAGGCCCCCATATCCGTGGGATGGTATTCATCCAAAGGCATATCTGAACATGCTCACCAGAATTCTGTTGCTGAAACCCTTAGGAAGGAGGTAAGTGAATTGAAGAAGATAACTACCGACAGTACATACCTGTATGGAAAAGCTGTAGCCCGTGCTGCGAGAATGCCCATAATAGCCGAAGAGGTAGGAGCTCTCCATCTTTTGAAAACGATCAGACATTTCCTTAAAGATTCTCTTACGCCATGGATGGATGGGAAATTTGATGCCAATGCTTTTCTGTATGATTCCAAGTGGGGTGGATTGACAAGCAGGAATGGTTCCAAAAACGGCGAGACAGATCATGGTTTTGGATTATACAATGATCATCACTACCATTTGGGATATTTCTGTTATGCTGGGGCGGTTCTAGCAAAACTAGATCCTCAATGGGGAATGGCATACAAGGCCCATCTCTATACAATGGTAGAGGATTACATGACTTCCTATGGTCATGGTCATGGTCATGGTCACGGTCACGGTCACGGTCACGGTCAACATAGTACGATGGTTTCTAGAAGTAAGCCTCTTTTCCCAAGGTTTCGGAATTTCGACTTTTGGGTGCTCCATTCATGGGGAGGTGGTTTAACTGAATTCCCCCATGGCCGAAACCAAGAGAATACGGGTGAAGCTGTGAATGCGTACTATTCGGCGGCCCTTCTAGGGCTAGCCCTCGAAGATAACAATCTAGCCAATGCAGGACTTACACTCATGGCCTTTGAGATTCGGGCTGCTCGCGCTCTTTGGCATATACCATCCGATAGCACGCTCTATGAACAAAGCTTTGTTTCATCACATCGGATCGTTGGAGTGTTATGGGCTAATAAAAGGGACACGGGACTTTGGTTTGCACCATCGGAGTGGAGGGAAACACGGGTCGGCGTCCAAGTCTTGCCCATCCTTCCCATTACCGAATTTCTCTTTCAGGATGTTAGATTTGTAATAGAGCTTGTCAAGTGGGCACGACCATCTCTTAAGAGGCCTGGTGTAGGAGACGCTTGGAAAGGTTTTGTGTATGCATTGCAAGCACTCTATGCACCGGAAGCAGCCTTGACAAATGTGAAGGCTTTATCGGCACATGATGATGGCAACTCTTTGTCGAACATGTTGTGGTGGATTTATTCGAGATGGCCTTGGGAACAAGGGAAAAAAGAATAAGGGGCATGGGTGTGCTTATGGGTGTTATATTCTCGTTTTGAATCAACAAGACTGTGAAGTGTTTGTATACAACTTACCTATAGCTCGAGTTTGTGCATACTTTCCATGAGCACAAATTTTAGGCGTGTTTGTGCATTATCTTTTTAGTCATACCTAGAGCTTACTAATCTTGATGTGTTGATTTGTTTTTAGAAATCTCATCGAATAGCCCTTAAATTTTGAAAATTAGTGTGCTTCAGGTCACACACCTTATTAGGGTGACTAATATGTGCACGGTCAATTACACCCTTTTGTAATATTATAGAACAGGTTTCTTTTTTGGCATTCTCGCTCATATTTGATCTCTGAAACTAGAACAAAATCTCTCTTTCTCTTTTTGTCTCTTTCTGCACACACATGTATCTCAGAAACCTTAAATGTAAGATTAAATCTTCATATTTGCACTATATGTGTTGTTGCTTTGGAGTGTAAAGCACAAAATTTGAGACAATTGGTTAGTCATGAAATATTATTATAATAGCATATACCTAAATAATTTTGTGATATATCTTGTCAATCAAGGTAACGCCTGCAACGCTTTCTATTTCAAAAAAGAATGCCACTCAATATGCGTAAGTTGATTTCTATTGATATTGTGATATGACATGATATACCCATGAGTCTAGAGCGAATAAAATCTTGTGCATGCAATCCAAAATTTGTAAAAAAAATCTAGAGATATTTTGCAATAAAAGTATGTGGAATGTTCATAAGTGTCATAAATGTAGTTTGTTACCCCGTACGAGATGTACGGAGAGTCAATGTGATGAGCGAGGGTCAAATGTTATCATGATGATTGTTGTGTTTGTGTAGGGGGCATAAATGTTATTGTGAGTCGATACGTATGTGAACACATGCACACGTGTGTGCATGTGGATGGATACGAGGAGGTGTGAGTGAGTGTCCAGTATGAATGCTCTAGGGGGCTTACACCCCTTTGTATCTACCCCCTCTGGTACTATTTAACCCCTTATGGGGAATGAATGAATAAATAATCATTTTTTCTCTCTCTCTCTCTCTCTCTCTCTCTTTGTCATCTCTCTTCTTCTCTCTCCCCCTCAACGTTGAATCCCCTTGGGAGGGGGGTGGAGCCATTCTAGGCACCACCCCCCACCCCGCAATGCTTCTCAATGCACATGATCTCTCTCGCCATCAATCCCATACTCTCCATCATCATCATAACCACCATGTCTATCTTTATCGATAATCATCATTACCATTAACCCTAACCCTAAAACATACAACATAGTTAAAGAATTTGTATAGTAGATAGGGTCACAAAAATTTAGCAAAGGTTCATTTGTACTTATGAAAATGAGGTAGATAGGGTCAAGAAGTGGAAGTATTGGGTCAATGACATGTTAATGGTGCTTTAGGATGGCAAACTTTTGGAGATAAGTGATTTAACTTATGCGAATATGTTTGTGAGAGATATGGGAAATATGCAGGGTTACAAAAGACATAGTAGACTAACAAAATGAGTGATGATTATACAATGATAAAGCTACAAAGAATATTAATACTTAAGCAACTATGAAGCAAAGTAAACCAACACTAAATATAACATTCTAAGTGTCTTCACATTGTGTCATTTCTGTGTACCTCTGACCTATTAGCTTGCACCTCAGAGCTACTAGTTTGCATGGCTTTGTTTATTAACACTTAATCTCTCTCTCTCTCTCTCTCTCTCTTACACATAGAGAAGAATGTAAAGGACAAGAAGATATATTATTAAACACCACTTCTTATTATGAAGAGGTTTAACAATATACAAGAATAGGAGATTAGTGCTCTTAAACCTAATCTCTCCTAGCCCTAATTGCTTAAGGGGATAGAAGAGGAGCTTTAATACACTAATGGAAGGAGAAAACCCAAGATTGGAGAACTATAAAAGACACCAAAAGGTGGCATTTTATAAGGTAAGTGTTTCCTTTTCACACTAGGTTGCCCATTGGATTATATTGCTTCCTATTTAGTTTGTTCTATCCCCCGTTTCTTATGGTTAGTTGAGCTCATTGTCCTTCTTTGGTGCTCCAATCTCTGCAACCAGTGTGCCAAGTGTCTGATACTTGACATCCCCCTAAGGTGAAAGCACGCTACAGTGTACCAAAAAAGTATTGTTTTTGGCAAAAAAAACATGTCCACTTTTCATAGTATTAGTAATAAAAATTAACAAAAAAACAAATTCGAAAATCTTTTTAGGGAGTGGGGTGGGGGTAGTACAAAGTGCGATAAAGACAAAATGGCTATGGCACTTGTTAGCTAAGCACGTGCAATCCTTGCAAAAACCAAAGGTACGACTTGAGCATTTGATTGTCCTTTGTTTGAACTTGAAATTGATCTTGAAATTGATTGGAAAAAGTGAGCAATCAATTATTTCCAACAAAAACCTTAATCCAACTTCCTTGTTGCTACCAATCGAGATTCAAAACCTCACCAAATCTCGACCATCTCTCTACAAAGATTACGAGAAAAAGAGAAAAAAGGGAAATGTTTGTCTTTGTAGTGACGACAACTCCATCCTCTAGTTCACAAGGGTTGAAGACCCTCCTCCCTACTGAGTACCTGGAATTCGAAGACGGTAGTCACCCAAACCATCGCCCTTATGATTTTCATATCGATTTACAACTTGGGAAAGAGCCACCATGGGGGCCAATATATAATCTATCACCTTCCGAGCTCAAGGCCCTTCGAGCGTATATAGACGAGCACTTGCCAAATGGATTCATTTGACATTCTAAAAGCCCTGTTGGTGCAACCATTGTCTTCATCAAGAAGAAAGATGGGTCTCTATGAATGGTCGTGGACTATCGAGGTTTAAACGAAATCACAGTTTGAAACACATAGGCGAGCTACCCTTGATATCGAGTTTATTGGAGCGTCTTAGTGGAGACAAACTTTTCATGAAGTTAAACCTTCGAGGCACTTATAACCTTGTTCAGATACTTCTAGGCGATCAATAGAAGACAACATTCTGCACTCAAAATGGAAATTTCAAGTACACAATTATACCTTTTGGTCTCACAAATTCGCCTATTGTTTATCTATGGATCCATTCAATGTTCAAATAATTCTAAGCAGGCAAACACCTCGTTCAATGTGTGATGTTCAATTTTTCTTAGGATTTGCGAATTTTTGTTGCAAATTTATCATGAATTATTCGAACATTGTGATTACACTAAAGAACAAATCGTTCACATGGAGTTCTAGGGTGGCCAAGGCTTTTGAAAACCAAAAGAGAGCCATTCATTTCTGCTATTATTCTACTTCAAGCTGGCCTAGAAAAACCCTTCATCATCGAGGTAGATGCATCTGGTTTTGCATTAGGAAGTACCTTGTCACAGATAGGAGATGATTGGAAGCTACATCTAATTGTTGTCCATTCACATAAATTTGAAGCCACAAAGATCAATTATGAAATTCATGACAAAGAGCTTCTGCCATTATAAACTCGTTCGAACAATGGAGACATCCTTTAGAAGGTTCTCCCTACCAAATCATTGTTTACAATGATCATAAAAACCTCACATACTTTCAAAATGTTAAGAGTCTTGAGTCAACGCCAAGCTCACTGGGTGCAATTTCTGACGCATGTTGACTTTATCATCACATATCGCCCAAGAGTACAACAAGGAATGAAAGATGCTCTATCACGACGATCTTATTTCGCACCATGACTAGGAGAGCCCACATTTTGGGGCCAGATTAGTTATGACTATTAATTATTAATGTCTCCAACGCACCTGAATATTCGAGGTTTCTTCATTCCATCCGAACCAACATCATTTTTGACGAATTTTCTCAAGATGTATTGAAACATATCATTTGAGATCATGCTTCTTCTTCAAGCTCCAAGAATCCTCGTAAAAATTATAGCCAGTTGTAAAGAGTTTCGTATCCGGAAGCTTATGAACAATAGACACATCGGACACCACAAGGCAATTAGTTAAACACAAAGGTTCTACACATAGAGCATGAGCGGGAGAGATAGAGAGAACAAAACATAAAAAAAACAATTCAAAATAATAATCCGTTGTACATAAAATTGTACTCAGATAATAATCTTTCTACAAGCCCTGATAGTGGGCAGACACAAGTACCATCTATTATGAAGGTATACATACATTTTAGCTTACAAGGATTCGAACCCATAACTTCATGGTCTATATGTTAAACCTTTAAGCATTATAATAACATATATGATGTATAGTTATAATAATTATATTATTAGTTATTACAAGATATTTAGAGTATTCTAGAACATTCTAGAATATTCCATGATTATCTTAAATATCATGAATATCTAAAGTATTCTAGAACATTCTAGAATACTCCATAAGGACCCATAATATAGGCGTTTATTCATTCAACACAACTCATTCGGTTCAACACTAGTCTTTAGCCCCTTAGCTTACTTATGTAACCCTTGTTCTCTTATAATATAAACTCATTTCCATTTCCAATCTTCGACTACATGAATCTTTCCTACTTCTGTAACCCTTGTTCTCTCTCTAGGTCACAAGTCATGACAGTTTGAACCGAATCTTTCTTTTCTTCCTCTGAATCCAAGAATCCTAGCAAGCTTTCTTCTTTTTCTTCTTTCTTTTTCCCTCTCCTCGAATAACATTTAAAGACATTATGCTTGCCAAATCACCAAGAACTACACGAATTGGCTCAAACTCTTCGACTACATCACCTGATGCTATAGGGCAGCCATGAATGACTCCTACGGCTACTGGGTTCAAGAGCTTATTCAAGAGGATGTTTTGTGTCAATGCAAACTCATGACCCATTAAACAAGAGTTGGCTCCGAAATCTAGGAGGGCAGAGGCTAGGACTCGATGACATGTAGATGTGCTAAGCTCAACTTGTGAAAAAAAAATCTATTAACTTGATTTGATGAATGGAACCACGATTTCGCCATTTTGTTACGGATTATGTTCATAGTTGTGATACATGTTGCCGATCAAAAAAACTTTGAC
>NW_028231701.1:0-10538 GCF_043228905.1 Azolla caroliniana | reverse complement strand
AGATGATAACTATCCAAGAGACTCAATAGAGCAATGATACAAAAGATTAGTAGTCACTTGTAACAACGATGTTTGACCCTTTAAACACCAATCAATCCATGGTTGTTCTCCTATTTGTAGAGGTGAGGGACCTTGCATCAATTGAATATTTTGTAATTGTTCCAAATAAACCCATAATTAGGCGGAATGCGTAATAATTGTCGTGCTTCAACAAACTCCAAAATTCTTTGAGAAGGAGCCTCAACAATATCTCCCACCTCTTTGACCCCCAAACGAAACAAACGATTAAATTGAGAATGCAATCTCTCCTTTCCTGTCCAACATAATAACCGAGAAGACACAAGTAACTCTTTTTGCAAAGAATTACAATGCTCTCTTCTAGATGATGGTTTCCATACACATAACAAGAGTGCTTCTTGCCATGAGGTAACCAAGTGTTGAACACATGTAGAGCCTGGAATCCTAAGTGAAATACATCCATTCAGTAATTGCCACCATGAAGACTTAATTGTTGTCCTCCCATGTGTTAAACCCTTATTCTCAATGAAATATTGAACAATAGATATCCATGGTTGTGGGTTTGAACACATGTCTTGTAATAATGAAAATCTACAAGCCATCATATGCTTAGATAAGTTCAATATTCCAGCTCCCCCCAAGCGCTTAGGAGTTGCTAGATGATTCCATGCAACCCAATTGATTCCCATCTTATCCCTCTTCTTCCATAACAAATATCGAAGAGGTTGCAAAATAGAATGCAAAGCCTTCTTTGTCCATGGCAGCAATGACAAGTAATATAATATCATAGGTTCCATAATACATTGTACAACCTTCAAACGTACATGAAATGGCCAAGATTGTGATTTCCAATACATGAACTTATCCCTCAACTTACTAGACATCCATTCAATCAATTGACCATTTGTAACATTCATTCCTAATGGATAGCCCAAGTGTCGAAAAATAGAGCCTTTCTTCACCACAGATCCTTGCCATCCTAGATATTCCAAATCCCTTTCAGTACATGATATGAGACTAGACTACCTCCAATTAATATGTAATCTAGAAGCCAATGCAAATTGGTTCCATACAAGCATCCCCTTCTCAAGATTCTCTTGTGAGGCTTGTAGAAACATGAAAGAAAAATTAGTAAAAGCTTGTGCAACTAGTTGCCCTCCAGCCGGAAGGTGTAAACCAACAATATCACCATTTGTTGCAAGCTTGGATAGCATCACTAACAAGGGATGAGTAACAATAGCAAACAACAATGGGCTAATAGGGCATCCTTGAAGAACGGATCTTATAAGGGAAATATCTGATGTAACTCCCCCATTAAGCATGACTCGAGACGTCGGATCTTGTCCTAATAAAAATATCAGGCGAGACATACGAGGTTCAAAGCCCATTGTATGCATTAACCCAGAAACAAAGGACCAATTAACATGATCATAAGCTTTCTCCAAATCTAATTGCACCATAATCAATTCTTGATGAGTGTTTCGAGCATAATCCATGGCCATTTGAACAATCAACACATTATGCAATATATTCCTACTTGCAATAAAACCATATTGGGTGGGATGTATCAACTAAATTGGCAAATACTTTTGTAATCTATTTGCAAAGACCTTTGTAAATATCTTATACAACCCCCCAATCATAGAAATAGGTCTCCATTGATGAAACAACTCTGGAGATGCCACCTTTGGAACTAATTTAATTAGACCAACCTTCCAAGCTTGAGGCATACGACCAGAATCCCAAGAATGTTGAAACATCAAAGTTAAGGGCCCCTTTAAAATGTTCAAATATCACTTAAAATTTTCATTTGTCAAGTCATCCCAACCAGGGCTCTTACCACTAGGAATATGTCTTAAAACTGTGTCCATCTCATCCTCAATGAAATCCGCATCCAATTCATGACTAATGAGGTCATGCACAATACATCCGACCACATCATAAAACTCATGACGTGCTCTACTCACCTCATTTGTCAATAACAATTGTGGGCCTACTCCTTAAAGTAATGAACACATATGTCAATTATTGTAGTAGAATCCAATATCTACTCAAGTCGTTGTAGTATAGTGGTAAGTATTCCCGCCTGTCATGCAGGTGACCCGGGTTCGATCCCCGACAACGGCGATGTTATATTATGGACGATAAAAATTTCTAATCCTAATTCTAATGTACCACATTAGATCGAGTATAAGTAGGATGTAACTCTTGGAAAAACAAATGAGATTGACATTGATTATCTATGAACCCATCCCTCAATTGTCACATCTTCGCATAACGATAGCTTTGGCATTGCAACTGAGAAATAATAACATGCAATTGACTTTGGATAATATCCAAAAGTTCCTCATCTAATGGTGCATGTATCAATAATGCATTACACCTAGAGAGAACTTGTGAATTGTAGAAGAAGTCCTCTTCTTCGTTGAGCATTAGTTACTCCATACATGCGATGAATGATCTTAATATTTCATAACGTGATATCCCATACTTTAACTCCTTTAAGATTCATTTCTTGTGAAAAATTTACCAAAATTTGCTCCATGAGAGAATCAAAGTGAGGTTGAAGCAAAAGAGAAGAGTTAAAGCGTAATGGAGGCTTTCCAAGTAAGGATTTATACATGTCAATTGCATGATCACAAACCTCCAAACAAATAGGAAAGTGATCTTAAGTTCCTACATCTTGTAAAACTGCCATACGAAGTGATGTCAGTAAAAAAGAATCATTGTGCATCACATACATTCTATCTAATCGACTCCATGTTTGTCTATGTTGAGCAGATTGGAAAGTAAAACCTGAATCATTCCCATGTAATCATGTCCAAACATCCAACTTCAGAACCTCCATAGCCAATGAATCCCAAGCAAGTTGCTTAGGATCATCCATGATTGAATGTTCAAACGTAGATTGAGATGCATCAACACACATGTTAAAATCACCCATAAGTAATCCTGGACGGCCAACACATAGGGTTTTACGGAATGAGCCCCATAATGCAATACATTGAGTGGCTTGGTTAGGGGCATAAATCCCAACCACCCACACAACCTCCCCAAAAAACGTGATTTCTAGAACCAAAAACCGACCATAAGGATCATTATGCACCACTTCAGAATAATATTGATCACGCATGATTAGTACCACACTTGAATAATGATTATTAAGATGTCATGCATAGAATGATGAATATCCACGCAAATGAACTATGGATCCTGCCAACTCATGACAAGTCTTATGCTCAACTACACATAGTACATCCCCTTATCCCTAAATTGAAGGTGAAGGGGTAATCCCTTATCCCTAAATTGTCTTTGCCAAGGAACTTTTCGAGGACCCTCCCGAGTTCTTGAATTACTTTTCCAAATAGTCTCGCGAGTAGTGGACAGACTATTACGTTGCATATTCATTGATTTGCCCTTCGACTTGCTCTTAACCTAATGCCAATCCTTTTCAACAACAACATCACTACTAGTTCTATCCAATGGTTTTCCCCCCTTATCTATAACCACCAAATTTGGTTTTTCCATATCCATAGATTGAGTTTCCTTATTCTTAGGGCTCGAACCTTGAAGTGATACCTCTTTATAACCTGCTCTAGATGATGTTCCTTCATCCATAACAACCACCATATCTGACACACCAACATGTCTCCCAACTCCTTTACCATTCCCTTCATTAGGAACCTCTATAGTTAAAGGACAATGACGATTGCATTCCACCATAAAGTGACCCATTCATCACATCCAAAACAGCGACCTACAAATGTCTCCCACTTCAATTTAAAACAAAGTTTTTTCATTCAAGGTGTGTTCATACGCACCCATCCTGGCCTCTTACGACTTGTATCCCATAACACACAAAATCTGCACTTATTTGTAGCATTTGCATGTGGAGACACCAACACTTTACCCATTTGACTCATCAACTCTGGTAAAAGTTGCCATAAAAAAACATGCTTACAATCCACTGTTACCCCAACAAGACATTCTTGTTTCAACAAAGCATGATAGTCCACAACGGGGGACCATTGCATTACATGCACCAATCGTTTATCAAAAAACATTGGAACTTTAGCCAACAATGCACTTTGATGTTCTGGTGAACGAAACACTACATTATAAAACCCTCGTGGTCCTGCATATATATTTTCAACACAATTTGGTGACACGATTGTGTTCAACCATTATTTAATCCAATTAATGTATGGGAGTTTCCCAGTAAAAAACAATATAACCGCACTGTTGAGAGACAAGCTCAACATCGGCCGAATCGGCTGAAGAAGCCGAGGACCGGATCGGTTGGGACCGATCGGTTAGGCCGTTAGGAAAGATATTCCGTGAGAAATATATTTGGGAATTAGTGTAAGAGCTCTTAATGAGCATTGAAGTACTGTCAGTACTTCGGTCAGTCCTCTTAGGACTTGTACAAAGTGTTCATTGAACACATATATGTTTGTTGTTGTTTTTTTCTTTAGAAAAATATACACACATTCTTTTTTGGTGTCTTCTCTCTCACTCTCTCGGTCTCTCCCGCGTATACTGTGTAAGCTCAAGCTCTCCATTAAACCTGAGTGTTCTTCCTTTTGTTCTGTCTTTATACTTGCTTCCGCACGCTACTTTCTACATGGTATCAGAGTGCGAGGGTTGAGAACCTCTCTGCAGCCGACACAGCTTGACAAAGAAGAACGATGGATAGAGGCATGGCGAGCTCGCTTCCAACAGAGAAGCTCGACAGAACCAACTACGCGTCTTGGTCCTACAAGATGCACCAGTACCTGCTCGGGCATGGCTACTGGAGTTATGTCGAAGGAGCTAATGACGCGGCACCCGAATCGACACACAGAGACTTCCCGTCATGGGAGCTATCAGCGAGCAGGGTATTATACTGCTTCGCGTCGTGTGTGGGCGAACAGCTATTGAGCTATGTTCGGGATGCAAAGACACCGAAGGGTGCGTGGGAAAATCTGCAGAAGATTTTAGCCGCGAGCACCACAGCCAGGAAGCTTCAGCTCTGACAGGAGTTGAGCAACCTACGACAACGCGACTTGTCGGTGGCAGACTATACCTCGAAGATCAAGGACATCTGCGACTCCCTCGCCTCCATAGAGGTGAACATCGAGGAGAGCGAGATGGTCCAGATCTGTCTTGGAGGTTTGGCGTCGAAGTTCGGAGCGTTCCGAACGGCTGTGTGTACCCGGGAGAATACGCCGTCCTTTTTTGACTTACAGTCAATGCTCCTGGTAGAGGAGAACCACGCGGGTGCGTCTACAAGCACGCACACCGACAGCAGAATGCTGTACACGGAGGGAGATAGGCCTCGTGGACGTGGAGGACGAGGCGAGTCGGCGCGCAATGGAGGTGGCCGACGAGATCAAGGAAGAAGGCACCAAACTGATGCCGACAGCAACTCCGGACCCTCCGGAAACAGGGGGAGTCGAAGCGATGAGAACCGGCAAGGGAAGGCCATCGCGGAGTGTTGGTACTGTGGCAAGAAAGGCCACAGGGAAAGTGAGTGCTAGAAGAAGCGCGCCGATTCAGAGAGAACCGGTTCCGGAAACGGCTCCAGACATACCGACAAGGGAGATCGGCAGCGATCGCACTACGTCGAAGACTTCGGGAAAGCCGGAGAAGGGTCTGCCTTCGTGACGAGACACGAAGCAAACTCAATAAAACAGAGCACCCCGAGATTGGACGAGGTGTGGTATGTAGACTCCGGCACGTCAAACCACATGACGAGCCATAAGGAGTGGTTCTCGTACCTTGAAAAACCGATACAACCTGGAGTAGTCGCAACAGGAGACGACACTCCGCATCCGATCGCGAATGTCGGAGAAGTTCCCCTTAGCCATGTCGGGCAGAAAGGGAAACTCATGAACGTGCTGCACGTCCCGACAATCACGAAAAACTTGGTCTCGGTTGGACAGATCGTCGACCAAGGGATGGAGGTTCGGTTTACACACCTTGGGTGCTTCATTGAGGAAGAAGGCCGTGTGATTGCGCAAGGGCGCAGAGACGGGAGGATGTTCATCCTCGACTCCACTGACGGCGGCACCGCAATGTTCGCGAAGGGACAAAAAACCAAGTCGGACATCGACTTGTGGCACAAGCGGATAGGCCATGTCAACCACCAACGGCTTCAAGATCTGCAATCGAAACAGGTAGTGTTCGGATTGCCCAAATTTAGTGGCCGAAAGGCACAAATTTGTGAAGCCTGCCAGCTCGGGAAGCAACACCGACTTCCTTTCCCAAATGAACGAAACCGGAGCCGGAACAAGCTCGACCTTATACACTCCGATGTATGGGGGCCGGCACAAAACATTAGTCTTGGCGGGAGCCGGTATTTCGTCTCATTCATCGACGACCACACGCGGCACACGTGGATCTACCTCATTGAGAGGAAGGTCGAAGTCTTCGACTATTTCTGGGACCTCAAAGGGTTCGTGGAAACGGAAACGGGACGAAAGATCAAGTGTCTGCGGTCGGATGGCGTGAAAGAGTACTTTTCCAGTCAATTCAACGGTTATCTACAACAAATGGGAATTCGCCGCGAATTCAGTTGTAGATACACGCCGGAGCAGAACGGCGTGGCAGAGAGAAAGAATCGGTCAGTTGTGGAAGCGGCACGGGCAATGCTGGAGGAGAAGAGCTTGCCCAAGTTCTACTGGGCCAAGGCGGTAAGGACCGCGGTATACATCCAGAACCGGATTGGAGACAAGGTGTCGGCGCACGAGCTATACGTCGGAACGAAGCCGAACTTATGACACTTGAGGGTGTTCGGTAGCATTGCATATGTGCATATACCGAAGGAGAAAAGGAGGAAGCTGGACGCAAAGGCCGAGAAATGCATCTTGGTCGGTTACTCGAACGAGCAGAAGGGTTATAAGTGCTATATCCCTCGCACCAAACAAGTGCGTGTTAGCCGCGACGTTGTATTTGACGAGTCCGCGTCCTGGTACCTGCCCCCGACTACGAACCCCGACTCCAATCCGAGCTCTGACGATGAGGTCAGCGAGGCCGAGATGCCTCCGGATGAGCCCGAAATCAAGACCCGCGAAGAGAGTCCGATTTCACTCCGGTTAAGTGGACCGATTGGACGGTTGAGTCGGTATGACCAGTCCGATAAAGAGTCGGCGAGTAGTGGAGACTCGGCCGTGCATTCCCCACACAGGAAGCCGAGGAGACGGCTTACACACAAAGAGAAAGGGAAGAAGAAGGTGTCTGATTCCGGCACAGATAGGAACGAGTCAGACCGACGCGAGTCCGACTCAGAGGGAACCGGTGACGGGTCTTTAAAAGTGAAGTCCGCGTCGATCGAGAAGGCCTCGACATCGGCTAATCCGAGATTACGCCGATCTACCTGCCAGAAGAATCCTGTTTTGCGGTTCAGATACAACGAGTACATGGCGCATCATTATGCGTACATGACCCGTGTAGCGGAAGTGCGTGAGCCGGAGAGCTACGCAGAAGCGACTAAAGATGCGAATTGGCGTGCCGCAATGGAGGAAGAGATGCACGCATTGGCGGAGAATGAGACCTGGGACCTGGTTGACGCACCAAGAGGGGTAAAACCGATCGGGTGTAGGTGGGTGTACAAAGTCAAGTACAACACCGATGGCTCGATCAACCGGTACAAGGCTCGGCTAGTGGCAAAGGGCTACGCGTAGAAGCACGGCATCGACTACGATGAGACATTTGCGCCGGTCGCGAAAATGACGACCGTCCGTATTTTGCTCACAGTAGCCGCGGCCAAGGGGTGGCACCTACATCAAATGGATGTAAAGAATGCGTTCCTGCAAGGTGACCTTGAGGAACAAGTGTACATGGTACAGCCCCCCGGATTTCCCTCCGGAACAAACTCCTCGACAGTATGCCGACTGAAGAAGTCCCTTTACGGATTGAAGCAAGCCCCACGTGCCTGGAACGCGAAGATCACGCAACAACTGCGTCGGATGGGCTTTGTCACGTCAAAATTGGACTCTTCCCTGTTCATCCGGAAAGGTCGACTCGGACCAGTTAGTATTCTACTATATGTCGATGACTTGGTCATCACCGGCGCCGACCTAGGCGAAATCGACCGCGTGAAGCTCCAGCTTGCGGCATCGTTCGACATGAAGGATCTGGGGGACCTTCATTACTTCCTTGGGATCGAAGTGATCCGTACCCCCGAAGGCATATTGATCAGCCAACGTCATTACGTGTTGGGTATGCTCTTCAAACTCGGGATGGCCGACTGTAAGTCCGTCTCGACTCCTCTGGACAGAACCATCAAGCTTCATCCCGATACGGGAGAGGTATGCGACCCGACGAGGTTCCAACAAATTGTCGGAAGCCTCATATACTTGACCATCACCCGACCCGACCTCAATTATCCGGTCGGGGTGATCAATCAGTTCATGGCGCGACCTACCCAGGATCACCTTCAGTGTGCGCAACGCGTACTGCGGTACATAAGTGGCACTAAGGACCGAGGACTGCTATATCAGACCGGTGCAGCCGCGCAGTTAGTCGGCTACACCGATGCTAATTGGGCTGGCAACGCCGCCGATCGCCGATCCACGTCCGGATACGCGTTCTCCCTCGGGAGTGCCGCGATCGCGTGGAGTAGTAAGAAGCAGCCGACAGTTGCACTGTCGAGCACCGAAGCTGAGTACCGAGGAGCGGCTGTCGCGACATGCGAAGCCATATGGTTGAAGTGGCTACTTAAGGACCTGCAAGCGGAGGTGTCAGATCCGACGACGATCTACTGCGACAACCTCAGCAGCATCCAGCTCGCGAAGAACCCCGTTTTCCACACATGGACCAAGCACATTGAGGTGCACTACCATTTCATCCGTGAGCGTGTCCTTTCCGGTGAAGTCGAACTTCAGTACGTGCCGACGGATCGGCAGACTGCCAACATCTTCACAAAACCTCTTGGTCTGGACAAGTTGCGGCAATTCTCAGGTGTGCTCGGGTTGCGTCACCTTGATGTGCCGAACTTGAGGGGGAGAACAGTCCCGAACGACCAAACAAGGCAGCAGGAAAGGAGCGGAGACCACGACACCGAGTCGGTTGTCCGTAACACCGAGTCGGTTGACGAGTTCGACTTCGGATCGGCTGAAGAAGCCGAGGGCGGACCCGCGGAAAAGTCCGGAAGCGGACAGAAGGGGAGCAGCCGAAGGAGAGAGCCGAAGCCAACCACGCATGGGGGAGATGACGCCATCGAGGGTGAGAAGACTGAAGACAAGTTGGAGATAGCCAACTCGGACGAGAGCGAAAACCGATCGGAGGTAGCCGAGTCGATTCGGATGTTTGATTCAGACACGTTGAATTAACTGAGGCCCAAGCGGAAGAAAAGGCAGAAGAAGAAGTGTCGACGCCGCAACAGTAGAAGAGCTGATAAGGGCCACATGAGTAGACAAGCCGACCGGAAGGGTCGAAGCGCGCGGAGTCGAACAGGTCGAGGAGCGCGAGCGAGGCGTGAAGCCAAGAGGAACCGGAGCTGTGAAGATCCCAAAGAGCCTCAAGTTGAGCTTGAGGGGGAGTGTTGAGAGACAAGCTCAACATCGTCCGGATCGGCTGAAGAAGCCGAGGACCGGATCGGTTGGGACCGATCGGTTAGGCCGTTAGGAAAGATATTCCATGAGGAATATATTTGGGAATTAGTGTAAGAGCTCTTAATGAGAATTGAAGTACTGTCAGTACTTCGGTCAGTCCTCCTAGGACTTGTACAAAGTGTTCATTGAACACATATATGTTTGTTGTTTTTTTCTTTAGAAAAATATACACACATTCTTTTTTGGTGTCTTCTCTCTCACTCTCTCGGTCTCTCCCACGTATACTGTGTAAGCTCAAGCTCTCCATTAAACCTGAGTGTTCTTCCTTCTGTTCTGTCTTTATACTTGCTTCCGCACACTACTTTCTACACGCACAATCATGGAATACATCAAAAGATTGCAACAATATCTTAGCATCAACTTCCACATCATGCACATCCTCATCATTGCATTCTTTCACTGCATTTTCGTTTTCTTCCACAAGATCAGACAACAAGGTATTGGCCCCATAAATTATCCCAATTACAATTATCCTTGTCAACCTCATTTACATGTATTACTTCGGCATATGTTGCTTTTTTCTCATTAATTTCCTCTATGCCCTTAAACCTCTTAGAGCTTCCAATGTCTTCCCTTTCATGATTACATTCAACCATCACATTATTCTTTTTTGGATCAATTGTTTCCATATTGATGTCCCCCACAATTTGAGAGGAATTCATGTTTATATCCATTATTCTTGATGTGATAGTGATCTGGGATAAAAACAATTTTCCATGAACAAGAAAGACAACCGGAACTCACCCGATTGAAGAGGTTGACGATGATGAATACAATAGAAGACCCGCAATTTGTGTTGAGTATATGGATGCCAACAACACAAGATTCCTTATTTTAATCGTTGCTTCTCGCATAGACCACCAAATTAACTTGCTAATCGAGAGCTTTCTAACGCATGTCTTTATGCTCAATTCCGTTATCGAT
>NW_028231700.1:0-10542 GCF_043228905.1 Azolla caroliniana | reverse complement strand
AGCTGATGTGCTACCAGACGACCCGAACATACTATCAATCGAAAATCCAGTCGGCTCAGAAGTTCTGCTCACGACTGAAGAATCGAGCACATGGCTCTTGGATTCGGGTGCGTCATTTCATGTGACTCCTCATCGGTCCCAATTTCGGCAATATACGATCCGTCACTCCGACTCAGTTCGGGTCGGCAACTCACAACACTGTGACATCATCGGAATCGGCACAGTAGAGCTCAACCTTGCAGGTGGCTCTACACTTGTACTCCACAATGTCCGACATGTACCCGAGCTCTCAAGGCCATTGATCTCAGTCGGACAACTGGATGAAGACGGCATTCGTGCCGGCTTTTCTTCGGGAGGGTGGACACTCCACAGGGGGAACCTCCTGCTTGCTAGAGGACCCAAGATACACTCATTGTATCCGTTACATGTTACGCTCAGAGAGGGTAACCTGTTTTTGGTGGATATTCCTGTGTCATCATTATGGCACCGAAGACTGGGACACCTCAGCAAGGCCGGCATCACGCACCTATCTAGAGCCGGATACATCCCCAAACTCTCCTTCTCGGACCATCAATTTTGCGAGCACTGCCAGTATGGCAAACAAGCAGCCGCATCACACCCGACATCAGCACCAAGAGAAATGAGACCTCTCGACTTAGTCCATTCGGACGTCTGTGGCCCAATGCCGCATCAGTCCCTAGGCGGTGCATCTTACTTCGTCACTTTTATTGACGATTCGACTCGAAAAGTGTGGGCTTATCCAATTCGCACCAAAGATCGGGTCTTCTCGATCTTCACCGATTGGCTCGCTATGGTGGAAAATCAAACCGACCGAAAGCTGAAATGCCTTCGGACCGACAATGGGGGAGAGTTCAAATCAGAAGAATTCGTCAAATTCTGCCGACAACGCGGCATCCGACGTGAATTTACGGCACCACACAGTCCGGAGCAAAACGGGATTGCAGAGCGAATGAATCGGACAATCCAAGAACGGATAGTTTCCATGCTCCAACACTCCGGACTGTCGGATGGCTTCTGGGCAGAGGCTCTACTCACGGCAGTACACATAATCAATATGTCGCCAAGTAGACCTCTAGGACTTCAAATCCCTCAGGAACTATGGATCGGCAGAAAGCCGAATTACGACAAGCTGAGGATCTTCGGATGCGAGGCGTATGCCCTTATTCCGAAAGATGATCGCCGCAAACTTGCACCTCGGTCCAGGAAATGCATTTTCCTTGGATATGGATCCGACGGCGAAATGGGATACCGACTCTGGGACCCCGAACGCAGACAAATCGTTCGAAGTTCGGACGTTGTGTTCAACGAGTCGGCTATGAATCCATCTGTCGAAAAACCGATCGAAGTCCGAAGGGTAACATTTTCCGATGTGCCGACCCTTCAAGAAGGCCCCGCTCTCAACACACGGTCAGCTTCACGGGTAGCTGAACCTTACACTACCGACTCAGACAACTCTGACTCGGCACAGCCGAATGATTCGGTTTCGGACCATCCGACCTCGATACCCGATGCGACCAGTCCAATCCTACTTCGACGATCCGAGAGACTGTCGCAACCTCCGGAGAGATATTCTCCTGGAATTTTCTTCACCGACGCCGGCGAACCGACGTCTTACGAAGAAGCATCGACATCTGTCGATTCAGCCACCTGGCATCTGGCGATGGAGTCGGAAATGCACTCCATTCGGGCAAACAAGACTTGGGATTTGGTCGAATTACCGAGGAACCGACGTGCTCTTCCTTGCAAGTGGGTCTATCGACTAAAAGAGACGTCTGATTCGACCACCCCAAAGTACAAGGCCAGATTGGTTGCGAAGGGCTTCCGACAAGAATACGGCGTCGACTTCGACGAGATTTTTTCACCAGTGGTGAAAATGACAACCCTTCGTTTCCTACTCGGCGTAGTGGCAGCCGACAACTTGGAGCTGATTCAGCTAGATGTCAAAACAGCATTCCTCCATGGTGATCTTGACGAGGAAATTTATATGGAGCAGCCGAAAGGCTTCGTGGCCACCGGCCAAGAACATCTAGTCTGCCGACTCAGGAAGAGTCTATACGGCCTCAAACAGGCACCACGACAATGGTACAAGAAGTTCGACGACTTCATCCAATCGATCGGCTTCTCCAAAAGCGGTGAGGACCATTGTCTCTTCACCAACACAGCTCAAGATGGATCACCCATCTTCCTCATCATCTACGTGGACGACATGCTAATCTCTGGACGCCACGCGGGCGAACTCACCGATCTCATTCGGCAACTGCGGTTGAAGTTTGCCATGAAGGACCTCGGTCCGGCACGACACATCCTTGGCATGAAGATTAGTCGGCATCGCGATAAACGACATCTTTTTTTGTCTCAGACCGACTATATCGGACGTGTCTTGGAACGCTTCAACATGCAATCAGCCAAATCTGCTTCAACCCCGCTCCCCATGAATCTTCGGCTCTCTCAGCGAGACTGCCCGACATCCGGTCCGGAGGGGGAAGATATGAAGTCGGTACCGTATGCACCGGCAGTCGGCTCCCTTATGTACCTGATGGTCGCGACACGGCCTGATATTTCTCACGCCGTAGGAGTCGTCAGCAGATTTATGCACAATCCTGGCCGATCGCATTGGAACGCAGTCAAGCATGTGTTCAGATATCTGGCTGGCACAAAAGATCACGGCATTCTTTTCGGTCCGAACCGAACCTCAGGCGTAGTCGGTTACACCGACTCGGACTTCGCCGGCTGTATAGACAGTCGGAAATCAACAACCGGATACTGCTTCAAATTCGGCAATGGAGCAATCTCGTGGAAGTCGAAACTTCAAGAGTGCACAGCAACCTCAACGACCGAAGCAGAATATGTAGCTGCGTCCGACGCAGCAAAAGAAGCTTTGTGGCTCGGTCGGCTGGCGCACACGTTTCGACAAGTCGACCATGACTCGGCTCCAGTTGTCTACAGCGACAGTCAAGGTGCTGTTGCCTTGTCGAAAAATCCGGTTCACCACAACGCCTCCAAACATATCGACGTTCGATATCACTTCGTTCGGGACTGCGTCATCTCAGGGAAAATCGGTCTAGAGAAAATATCCACAACCGACAATGTCGCAGATGGAATGACCAAATGTCTTTCGGCAGACCGTTTTCGGTCTCTTCGGCATCAGATGGGCGTAACGACAAACCAGTCCGGTTAGAGCCGGACACAGAGCAGAATGGTTCCCGACAACCGACATCAGTTCCTTAATGATCGGCTTCGACTGTTCCGACCCGACCAGTTCGGTCTTCTGCCTTCGGACCCTGCCGACTCGAACAAAGCTGATATGTCCGAGAACCTAAGTCTATACCTGTAATCTCAGATAACCCATGTATACGCCCATTACGGGGGAGTGTCGAATACATGTGTATAATGGACGTATTCACATTATCCCGTTTTGGCCATTTCTGTAATTAGCATAAAGGGTAGTTGCCCTAAGTCAGTCACTATATATAGTGACCTTGTAACCTCTTTGTGTGGTTGGTTGTTGTATTCTTGTTTATGCAATAGAAAGACTCTTTTGTGTCTCTCTCTCTCTCTCTCTCTGTGCAACGACCTACCTTCTGTCATACGCAGGGAATGAACAGGAATCGAGTGCTTCTTGATCTTCCGCACTGACGACATCGCTTTCAACAAAACCTCCGTTTTCGGAAAACAAAAACTTCCTACCTACTGTACATGTGTGGGGTTTTTCCGGTATGTCCGGACTACCGCGGCCCCATGCCTTGATAGCCCTCTCTAAAAATCCCCTCGGTTGTCACCGTCGAGGGTCTCGCAATTCCTCTCATGGTTCGGACGTATGGTCATGAATTGGACGGAATGCCGACCGTCCTAGCTCTTGACGCGCGCGTACGCCGAACCGTTGTCTAGCACCTTCGTCTCTATGCGTGCTGCCGTAATGTTTGGTTCGCCAAAAATCACCAGGTGCGAGGATGTTTCCTGCACGAAGAAATGTTGATCTATCTCGACGTCACTGACCTTTACACGTATATTCGGGCACACACCATGCAACTCCTCCGTAGCACGCGTCGCCGCGCGTATCTTCCACCCATGCTTGTTGTTGATCGGCCATTTACCCCTCTTGTAGAAATCCATGGACATCATGTTGATTTCGGACCCATGGTCTACCAAGGCCACCACCGGTTCCGGAACGTCGCCGATCCGCACAGGGGTCTCCGTAGTTGCCCTGGCCCAATGTGGCTTCGTGTAGTGGCTTTCCGCCAACTCGTCTTCTAGGGCCGTGTCTTCTAAGTGCATAGTCCGCACCTCCACCGGCTTCTCTGGTTCTGGCTCCGTCGAGAGCCTCTTCCGCTTCACCAAGTCTATGATGGAGTCGTGGAACTCCCTCTTGGCGATTCCCAGCACCTCCCGCAACGACAGCTCCACTTTACTGTCGAGGATCCGCTCTTCAAGGACCTTCCGTAGGTCCGTTGCTCTCTCGATTTCGTTGCTCAACCGAAACCCCGCCTGCTTCTTTCCGTCCGGCGCGCCTGGGTTGCCTGCACCAGTCGGTTTCGGTCCGAACCGGGTCTCATACCTCTGCGGGGAACCCACCCCCCCGGCCTTTCCTGCCCGTTTGTCTTCCACCAGAACCTCGTTGTTCTGGCAAGAGGCTTCTATGAAGCCCGTTTTCTCTTCAATCGGATCGTCCCATCCGGTGACCTCCCGGACCCGCTGTTCCACGCGGTCCGCCTCTTCCTTCTTCAGCCGAACTCCGGAGAGGCCTTCTAGCACTAGCGGCCAGAATCCGGAGTCCTTCACCTTTCGGGACTCGTCACCCCCGACCCAAATTCCCGCTGACGCTGAGTAGGTAACGGCTTCTACATGCCGTGTCGCGGCCTCTTCCATCAACCTCTTCATTCCGTCGCGCCCTGTATTCAGTTTTAGGGCTCTCCGGGTCTCGCTCGCATGCACCCGTCCGTTCCAGAGGTACACCACGTTGGCCCTGAGTGCGTCGGCGAAATCCGTGCAATCCTTCCGAATGTGACCGATCGCGTCACACCACATGCACCACTGCCCTGCCGGCGGCCTCCGGTCGCAAGGTTGTTCGCCGCTATCTCTCCGGGCCTGTGCGATTTGCACGTCGCGCACCATCTGTGTCAGCTCCTCCAGAGCCGCTCCTCCGGATGGGCCTCTGACCACATCATTCGATGACGACCCCGACTCTAGCCAGATTCGGGTCTCTTCCTTCCTACCGGCCGGCACCGATACCGGATCCTCGAGCCTCCTTGCCGGGACCGGCTCTGACCCTGACGAGCCTCCGTAGCTCCAATCGCGCCGTTTGTCGAAACGGCTACAGACCCGTCTTACCACGGCCCAGTCTGCCGTGAGCAATTCGTTCGTTTCCAATAGGGGACCCACCTTTTCCCTGTCGAGTGTGTCCACCGACTTGACAAACAATAGTACTCGACTCGTTTTGAGCACGGTCCGGTCCACCATCGACAGCCGCGCGAACCGTTTTTCGAACTCCTGAAGGAGTGTCGACGTGTTCCTCCCTTTTCCGGGGCATTCCACCCATGCCATGAAGTCCCGACTCGACAGCTGAATCGAGTCGTCAAACCCGTACTTCTCGAGGAGCTGCAGCTCAAACTCCTCCCAAGTCTGCCATCCGACCAGCACCTCGAGCACCTCTGCGTGGATGCTCGGCGTCACCACCCGAGGGAATCCGGACAACAGCCTGTCCATCGGGATATCCCTCATGATCATTTCGGCCCGGTGTCGTGAAGATTTCCAGCTATAGTGTGAAACCGGGGTGGAATGGGCAAATCGGTGGTGTGCAACATGTGCACGTGTATACTAGGAAAGGGTGTGTAGAAAGAAGAGGGGAATTTTATCCCACATTGTAAGGTCCCCCCTTCCTTGGGCTTTAAAAGGAAGGGTGGGGTCACTTATGAGGGGTTGCCTATTTTGAGGGAGAGAGGCATACCACTTAGGTTGAGGGTTTCCTATTCGGTTTTAGGGTTTCGGTTAGGGTTTTCTTCTTGGGTTTTCCTTTAGGGTTTTTCATATAGTCGTTTGGTGCGGCCATGGTGGCCACTATTGTAAAGCGTTTGTGTTTCCTTAAGCTAACTTGTTGAGCATCTTGCCCGTCTATTCTACGTTATTGTCTTATTCTTTCTCACCTCCTCTTGAGCTAAGCTTCCATTTTTGGTCTTATTCTTCCTCCTCCACTCCCTAGTCCAAGACCCCCGTGGTCCCGCCCCTTCTACACGGATGCGCGTAACAACGCGACATCTTTGGTGAACCCGACGTGAAGGGCGGCAAGGGAGCATGGAGATGGAAGAAGACTTCGACTTCGAGGAGATGATGGCAAAGATCGTGATGGAAACCGGACGGAATATGGCGAAGCGAGATGCGGCTCAACAAGCCGTCGAAAGGGTGGTCGATCGAGTCGCCGGTTCAATGGGAATGAGGTCCTAAAATTTTTGGGAGCCTACAAGGCCGAGATGGCGAAAGGGGGCGTGGACGAGGCGATGCGGCTAGAGTATTTTCCTCGAGTGGCGGCCGTATCGGTGCACAAGGAGGTCAAGGAGCTACGAGAAGCTCATGAGTCGTGGGTGTCCTTGGAGGGAATCCTATTGGAAGCGTACGGGAATGCGAAACCGGAGTGGGTATGCCGGCAACCTGATGGGGAGCGGTCGGCAACAACGTGGCCTGCGAGCGGCGGAGAAGAGAGAGCGGTGAGTGAGTACGCGCTACTGCCGGAAGAGAGCTCAACGCAAAACAGTTCGGAGGAGCTCGACCTAGAGTTGCTAATACGGGAGGCATGCGAGCTTGTGAAGGCGAAAATCGGAGCCGAAGAAGGGCTTGTTATGGAGACGGGTCGGAGGCGATCGGAGGATGCGGAGGAAGAAGCCTCCCTAGACGTAGAAGACGAGCGTACGACGGCGACATAGGAGAGGGTGCGGAGCAAGCGACCCTCTTGCCTTGCGGTGAAGGGACGACCATGGAGGCCGGTAACTACGGATTCGAGACATGGCGGCCCGAAACATCGAGTGGGGAGGAGAAAAGCGGCGGTGCCGGGTCCTTACCCACACCGGTCCTAGAGGCTCCGGCAGCTGGCCCGAGTGCCGGCATGAGACCTAGAGCGACAGGCGGTGGCTGCGGCAAGGCGGGCAACCAAGACGACGGCAAGGAGATCAAGGAAGAGGAGGCGGCAAGCGTAATCGAGGCTTCTGAGATTGGAGACGGGGTAGCCACGGACAACGACGTCCGGATAGAGGTGGCTACGGACATAACGAGCGGCGGTGCCGCGACCTTACACACACCGGCCCTAGAGGTTGCGGCGGTCGGCCCGAGTGCCGGCATGAGACCTAGAGCGACGGGCAGTGGTGGCGGCAAGGCGGGCTACCATGGTGACGAAGAGAACGAGGAAGAGATAGCCACGGACCACGGCGTCCGAACGAAGGTGGCTACGAACATGGCATCGACGAGTAATGGTACCGGGACTTTTCCCACACCTATTCTAGAGACTTCGGCGGTCGGCCCCGAGAGCCCACGTGAGACCGGAGAGACGGAAGGTGGCGGCGGCAAAGCGGACGATCGAATTGACGACGAGGAAGGTCATACCGGACAGAGGCAAGACCTCTCGACACCGAGACCGGAGACTACGACGGTTGCGCTCAAATGCCAACATAAGACCGGAGAGATGGGCGGTGGCCATGAGGAGGTGTGGCCTGGAGCGAGTACGTATGAAGATGAGGATGCAAGGCCCGGAACAGGCCTATACGAGAGGACCGACGGAGAGGTCGGGAGTGGAAAGGGGAGAGTTGGGAACCGACACGACCAGAAGACGGCGCGAAAGAAGAATGCAGCGAGGGTCGGCGAACCGGGCCCAAACCGAAGAAAAGTCGGCAAGGTCGGAATCGTTCGGCCCGTGACAATTGTGAAAGAGAGAAGCCCGAACCGGATCACTATCGGTCGAGGCTAAGTCGGCATGATTGGAGGTTGAGGCGAAGGAGCCACAACGCCCTGTGGGAACCGGTGAGCGCAAGAAGGAGGCTAACCGGGCACGGTGATTATGGCTTGGCGGAAGACCGAGAGCAAGAGGAACCCTCCACACCTATTCTTGAGACTTCGGCGGTTGCAGATCAACATAAGACCGAAGAGACGGCGGGTGGCGGCGAGGACTCGGAGACCGGAACGGACGAGGCTACCGGAGCGGGTACCCGATGCGTGAAGACGGACGAGCACAGCCTAGATGGTGAGCCGGAGTCAAGAGGGGCTACGGCAACAAAGGACGAAGAGACGGACGCAGAGGTCGGGACTACGACGGGAGAAGCGTGTAACACGAAGCATGCATTATGACGTAGAACGGAGCGTGCACTATGGCCGGCGAAGGGCCAAGTAGCAAGCATGCACCCGGAAGAGCAGCAACGAGTGACCGACAACGGCGGACCAGTCGAGCCTTTGAGAGGCAAGCACGAGGCAAGAGACGGACTGGTGAGTTGCCGGGATCGGCGGATGAACGACGAGGGCGGAGGATGGTGCGTGAAGAGCAAAGAACTACACACCAGGGAGAGAAAAAGCGGCGTCCCGGAAGACGTGCGGGGCCAAGCGGGCCAAGAGGATGCGAGTCGGGATGAAGCGGTAACGAGAACCACGAAGAACCCCGACACGAAGGTCGGGATGACGATACGCTCTACTACGAGAGAGCACGGACAGCAAGGGAGAACTGAGGTGCGCGTAATGGGGTCACCTAAGGACCAGAGAATGAGCGAGCATTCGGAGGAACCGCAACGAGTGACCGCCGATGACGGTCGGAGGAAGCCTTCGAGAGGCAAGCGCGGGACGACGGACGGTGCGACGAGACGCCAAGATCGTCGGAACAAGACGGGCGTGATCGGCATGAACGAAGGATTGTGTCTGGGAAAACGGAGGGGATGCGTGGAGAACAACGGGGTACACACCGGGAAGAGAAAATGCGGCGGCTTCCCGGAGGGCATACAAGGCCAAGCGGGCCAAGAGGGCGCAAGTCGAGGCGAGGCGGTAACGAGAGCCTCGAGGGACACTGACATGGTGGTCGGGATGACGGTACGCTCTACGGCGAGAGAGCACAGCGAGCGAGGGAGAAGCAAGGAGCACATAACGGGGTCACATAAGGACCAAAGCAAATAAACCTAGCCTAGTGGCACTTGAGTTCATATAGAGGGGTGCAAGCAAGGATTGAACCTTGCACCTCTAAGATACAAGATAATTGCCTTACCACTAGGACAACTATCATATAGTGTAGATTTTATGTATTTCCTTTTCATATACAAATTATAGACGAAACAACCATAGAAAACCATGTGCACAAAACCATGGTTTTAAACCCATGGTTTGTGCATGACATAAGCAAAACCGTGTGCACAAAACCATGGTTTTAGCCCATGGTTTTGTGCATGTCACGAGCATGGAAAGACCTATAAAAGCCTCTAGTTGGGCTTGTGTAAGGGGGGCTCAATATGTGATATCACCAACACCATTATCATCAATATAATTATATTTGTCTTTTTCTTCGTCATTATTTTCTACTTCTCAAGTGTACAAGCTTTCTTCTTCTCAAGTGAACAAATTCCGTCTAATCTTACATTGATCGTCATCTCTTCGATAATTCCGTGAACATCCTCCCCAGTCCAAGACCCCGGTGGTCGCTCGAGTAGCACACGCACGCGTGAATCTTCGCGACAACGTTTGTGTTTCCTTAAGCTAACTTGTTGAGCATCTTGCCCGTCTATTCTACATTATTGTCTTATTCTTTCTCACCTCCTCTTGAGCTAAGCTTTCATTTTTGGTCTTATTCTTCCTCCTCCACTCCCTAGTCCAAGATCCCCGTGGTCCCGCCCCTTCTACACGCACGCGCGTAACAACGCGACACTAGTAAGCCTCCAAATAACTTGTGGCGTCTTTCCCTCCGAACCGGCCTATAGTGTCGACGATCGATTCAACGGCTCTGTCGAGGGTACCCATCCCCTCACGAGCGATTACTAGCCGGTCAACGGCTACCGCCATTGCCTCCGCTAGCTCCGATCCCCTCATCTTTCGACTCCTTTGCCGCCTGTTCACGTCGGGTTCACTAAAGATGTCACGAAGTTTCGTGTTCGCGTGTAGGAAGAGGCGGGACCACGGGGGTCTTGGACCAAGTTGAGAGCGAGAGAGAGAGAGAGAGAGAGAGCGAGAGAGAGAGAGAGAGAGATGCAAGCACACGGGAAGAGATTAAGAGCTAGGAAATAGGAATCCGATTACTATAGTCAAAAGCTTACAACTCAAACAGTTACAACCGGCAACCCGGTAATCGACCCGACACGGGGTCTTACTCATGCACACCGACGACAGCCACACGACTCGAAGAAACAAAAGGGAAAAAGGGGAGAGAGAGACTTTGCGTGAAGCACACGAGCTGTCCACGGAGCAGAGGCAGCGAACTCCCGACACCCGTAGAGAACGACGATCGGAGGAGAGAGAGCTCGACACTCGGTTCTGCAGCAGCACTTCGTCCTCCCCAACGCGCGATTCCTTCTT
>NW_028231699.1:0-10544 GCF_043228905.1 Azolla caroliniana | reverse complement strand
AAGGACTTCTTCATGATGATCGATCAAATGCAAGAAATCTGCTATATAAACCACATGATAGTGGCTTTATAAGGGTTCTCCCATTTGTAAAGATCTCCCTCTTGATTAAGAGCTAGAGCTTCCTCTCCTCCTTCTTGTAACCTTTAAGCTTAAGAGAGATTAGTGAGGTGTTTAGTTAGAGAACACTAAGATTCTCTCTTCCTTGTTGGTGCTAGACCTCTTAGCAAAGAGGGTTAATAAACATATTCATTACTCTTATTTTCTACATTCATCACCCTATTGTCTATGAGAGCGAGCTTGAGAAAGTGAGAGAGATATCATGCTTAATCATCTACTAATCGTTAAGTGAGTGTGAGGCTCGGAGATGTCCAACACCATCTCCGCCCGATTCGCCATCAAAAAGGTATACGCCGGTTCGAACTTCGCAAACGACATCAAGGAGTTAACTCCATCGATACATAGATCCTTCATAGGTTCCAAGAGTGAGACATGGAACAGTAGATGAAGATGCATATGAGGAGGGAGATCAAGATGAAAAGCAACTTCATTAATCTGTTTAGTGATTAAATATGGACCAAGACGTTGATAATCTAGCTTGTTACAAGGCCTAGTGCTCTTCACATTACGTTGTCGTGAAGATTTTCGGCAATGGTGTGAAAATTGAATGGAATGTACAAAATCGAGTGTGGTTCTTCACACACAACATAAAACAATAATAATGAAGATACTATTTTATAATAGTTTAATATCTTGGTACAAAATGATGGAGGTCTTCAAGAGCTTTCGAATGTACTTTACCACATAAGAAATGGACAACTAAGTGGCAAGTTATGTGGGTATGATGTTTGCGAAGAAGAAGAGAAAAAACTAAACTACGAGATATCCCACATAGACAGGACAAATAAGGATCCTAGAGTATATAAGCTGGGCCAAAATCTATTACTTTGTGTCTATGAGTGGATCATAGAATGTTCAAGGTGACTTAAGCTAAACTAATTGGATGAATGGGTGTGGCCTAACTATTTGTAGAGGTTTTGGCCGATCGGAACCCGATGGCGACTAGACAGAGACGACGACGATGACCGGACAAAGCCGGTGACCGAGACCGGGACAGGATCGGATTGAACTGGTCAGAACAGACGAGACCGAACAGACGGATCGGTCGGTTGATTGCAGTGCATGGTGTTTTGAAGATTTTCGATGTAAATACAAGACCAAAAGCCTAGAAGTATTTTGTGTTTTAAAAGGGATGTGAACAAGGCTTGAACCTTACACCTCCAAGATAAGAAGCAATATACTTACCACTAAGCTAAGTCATTTCCTTAAAAGCTATATTTTTATCATTATAGTTTTACATGTAAATTCTCATACATGAGAGCTTAGATGATGACATGGCAAGCATGCATTTCATGCATTACGTGCATGTCTTGCACCCTCACATGCACCATATGCATGGGGGCATCTATAAAAGAGTGGTGGAATCAAGCAAATGAAAACTAATGAAAAATTTGGGAAAAATAAGAAACTTGTAATCCAATTGTTGATGTATCTTCTCTCTTAAATCTAAAAGTTAAAAGTTCAATCTTTATCTCAATATCTCTCTTTCGTCATATCAATCTCTCTCAATCTCTCTAAAATACTTTCTCGCTAAAGTTAGTGCAAACTTCGAATCCTTCCGGTCCAAGACCCTAATGGTTCCGCCTCACGATCCGCACATAATGAAGGATCTTCACGACAACGTCGTAAGAGCCATACATAATCTCCAACTTGAAATTTGGGTTTTCTGGTGATGAGTTGAGTCGATGGCGATCTGCAAATTTCTTATGGGTGGCTTGGGTATCATGTAAATGATGAGAAAGAGCAATATGAATTTCTCAAATATGACATATGTGATCCTCCGCAATAGGGTTTTTCGAGATTATTGGGTGGTCAAGCATTTATCCAACGGGGATGAACACCCGTGTTGGCAAAGAAGGGAGTAAGTTTGGTAGAAGAATGAATTGAATTGTTGTAAGAAAACTTTGCAAAATGTAAACAATCTACCCAATCATCTTGTTGATAATTGATGAAGCAACGAAGGTATTGTTCCAAGGTTTGATTGGTGCACTCGGTTTGACCATCAGTCTCTAGATGATAGCTTGAAGAGAGTTTAATATAAATTTGGAGCCCAAGCAAGTGTTTCCAAAATGTTGAGATAAATTGTGGTCCTCGATCACTAATGATGTCATCAGGAAGACCATGATGCCAAAACACTTCACGCTAACCAAATCAGTTGTCTCTTGACTATTAATAGTCTTTGTGCATGGTAGAAAATGTGCCATCTTAGTGAACCGATCTATAACAGTAAGGATGGAATAAAAACCTTGGAAGATGGAAGATCGGTAATGAAATGCATAGATATAGACATCCAAGGACCATCAGGAACTTGTAAGGGTTGGAGTAAACCATATGGTCGATGTTGAGGACACTTGGACCGACAACATGCATCACAACGGCGAATGTAGTCTTCAACATAATTATGAAGACGCGGCCACCAATCATTTCTAGAAACTAATTCCAAATTTTTGTGAACTCCAAAATGTCCAGCCATTGGCATGTCGTGGCAGTGTTGTAAAATAAGGAGTCAAGAACGGCCATCAGGGACATAAAGTAAATTATTTCGAAAAAGTAAATTATCATGCCAACTGAACTGATTATAATCTTTACGAGAATTCACAGACCTTGAACAAGAAGCACGAACTGGAATAATATGATTCAAGTCATCTTGTGCAAATTCTTCTGCTTCAAGATCAATACGAATCGTACTTATAAGTATTGAGTCTGTAGGCGTCTTAAAAGCATTAGCGGCCATCACTTGTAAACGATCAGGACCAAGGAGGATTTGTTTTTGATGATCAAAAGTAGGTTCCCCTAAACAGGGTGCCATGTACGAATGCCGAGATAGCGCATCTACCTTTCCTTGGTGTATTGCGGGGCGATACACGATCAAGAAATCAAACCGTGTAAGAAATTGTGCCCAACGAGCCTGTCGACGATTTAAGACTCGAGCATTCAGAAAATATGTTAGGTTCTTGTGATCATTATAGACAATGATTTGATGGGGAGAACCTTCCAAGAAGTGGCGCCAATGCTCAAAAGAGTCTACAATAGCCAAAAGCTCCTTGTCGTGAATCTCATAATTAATTTCCGCAGCTTTAAATTTCCGCAAATGAAAAGCAACTGAATATAATAGCCCGTTTTCTTTGGGTTGTGAGAGGACACTCCCGAGTGCAAAATCTGATGCATCAGCTTCCAAAATAAAAGGCTTGTCTTGGTCAGCATGGATCAAAATAGGAGCTTATGTGAATGCACGTTTTAAGCTTTCGAATGCCTCAGCAGCACTAGAATTCAATATGAATGGTTGGTTTTTATGTGTTAATTGTGTAAGAGGCAGAACCTTCTTTCAGTAGTTCCTGATGAATTTGCGGTAAAAATTCGCAAATCCCAAGAAACATTGGACACAGATAGTGGTGTTTTCCACTCTAGAATTGTTTGCACCTTTGCTGGATCCATAGATATGGTGATACTATGTACCCTAGGAATTCCACTTGGTTGCGATCCAAACTACATTTCTCGAGTTTAGCATATAGACCACATTCGTGTAATCGTAGAAGAACTTGGCGTACATGCTCATCATGCTCTTCTTGAGTCTTGGAAAATATCAAGATATCATCCAAATAAATGATGGTGAATATATCTAAGAAGTCTCGAAAAATATCATTGGCCATATGTTGAAAAATAGCAGGAGCATTTGTGAGACCGAAAGGCATAATTGTATACTCAAAATGACCATATCGAGTGCGAAATGCAGTTTTCCATTCATCACCCGGACGAATTTGAACTAGATTATAAGCACCTCTAAGATCGATCTTTGTAAAGTATTTGGCTCCACTCAACCGCTCCAAAAGTGTTGGTATTAAAGGTAAGGCATACCTGTTTCGAATTGTGATTTTGTTTAATCCTCGATAATCTATGACCAAACGAAGCAATCCATCTTTCTTCTGGACAAAAAATATTGGTGCGCCAATAGGAGATTTGGAATGACAAATAAATCCAGTAGCTAAATTTTCGTCGATATAGTCTCAAAGAAACTTGAGCTCTTCATGTGATAAACTATAAATGGGTCCCCACGGTGGATCTTTTCCTGGCTGAAGATCAATAGGACAATCGTAAGGTCGATGTTCTGGGAGTCTAGCAGCTTTGTCCTTATTGAAGACATCTTGGAATTCTTGATACTTGGTTGGAAGTAAGGTACTCTACTTCTGTTGAGTTGGTGTTGGCATTGTTATTATCGCAAATATAAACATTTATTCTTTCTCTCCCTCTTTGTGTAAGTTTTCCGAAGATATTGTTGAGATCTTATGGAATTCTAAATTTGGGTTATAAGCAATAGGGAAATCTAATATATGGTTTTTCTTGGATTCTAGGATAACTCGTTTCCTCCAATCAATTTGGGGGTTGTGAAGCTCAAACCAAGGTAGACCAAGGACAATGAGATGCTCTTGACTATGTATGATATTGAATGAGATGACACAAGCTAAATCACCGAGAACTACACGAACTGATTCAAACTCTTCAGTTGTATCTCCAGAGGCAGTGGGTCGACCATCTATGATTGTGACTGATACTAGACAATGTAATGGTCTTAATAAGATATTATGTGTCAAAGCAAATTTTTGGTCCATGAAACAAGAGTTGGCTCCTGAATCTAAGAGAGCATATGCGAAGACCTTATGACATCTAGAGGTACGAAGCTCAACTTGTGCCGCAAAAACCCTATTAAATTGGTTCGATGAAATGGAACCAATTTCATCGAAGTAAATGGCTCCTATTTTGGCTGGATTTACTCATTTAACACCTCATCTAGTTGGCTAAGTACTTCAAAACGATTTGAAGGTGTAGGGCTACTAGGATTGCTAGATGTATTTGGAGAATCGAGATCCAATTTAGTACTAGCACTTACTTGGAAAACTTGACGCCTAGGTCAATGAGGACAATTTATCGCTATATGTCCTGGACCACCACAATATAAACATAGGTGGTTCGCTCGACGTCTCTGCTTTTCAACTTCTGTTAAAGGTCCTCGACGATGGAATACGTGTGTGGAAGCCACATTGGAAGTTGTGGGTGTTGGATAAACAATTGTAAAAGAATACATATGCGGAAGCGTATGCGTAATACATTGAGTACACGATTCAGAATTACGACAGTTCGATAAAACACAGAAATCACAGAGAAGGAGAGGGGGAGGGAGAGAGAGAGAGAGAGAGAGAGAGAGAGAGAGAGAGCAGAAACATAACTATGTTCAAAAATAATTCTCTATATGTTCTCTGTACATACTTGGTGCTCAATGAGCACCTTTTATACAAGACCTGACTATCGGGCTGACACAAGTACTTACAATACCTGACTGCTCATAAATGAGCATCCTACACTAACCCCCAAAATCATCCCTTACGAGGAATAACATTCTAACGGCCTCTCGGTTTACATACCTCTATGGCCATATTTTGCGTATGGTTTTACGCACCCAGTCTACGCACTGGGTTACGCACCCGTTTACGCTCCCAACGTTGAGCTTGTCTCTCAACAACAACCTTTGGTTAGATTGGCATGGGACCCAGCTGATTATCAAGGGGCTTGGTGAAGATGTCGGCAATCTGCCGACCCGTCGAAACATACGCCAGTTCGACTTCACTAGAAAGGACACGCTCGCAGACAAAATGGTAGTCCACCTCAATGTGCTTGAAATCCTCTTTAGATTCACCCACACATCCTTTGGCGTCTTAGCATCTCGAATGTAGCTCAAGAGTTGGTCGCTCACACAGGACGCGAAGCAGTAAAGAACTCTGCTTGCCACTTGTTCCCAAGCCGAAAAATCTCTGTGTGTCAATTCAGGTGCTGCATCATTAGCTCCATCGACATAACTCTAGTAGCCATGACCAAGCAGATACGGGTGCATCTTGTACGACCAAGATGCGTAGTTGCTCCTATCGAACTTCTTAGTCGGTAGCAAGCTTCCCATTCCTCTGTCCATATTGTTGTCTTATCCTTTCCGAAAAACAATAACTTAACTCTGTCTTTATCGCAAGTTTATCTATTAGCTGTAGAGGAGTCTCAACCCTCACGCTCTGATACCATGTAAAAGAATACGTGTGCGGAAGCGTATGCGTAAGACACTGAGTACACGGTTCGGAATTACGACAGTTCGATAAAACATAGAAATCACAGAGAAGGAGAGGGAGAGACAGAGACAGAGACAGAGAGAGCAGAAACGTAACTATGTTCAAAAATAATTCTCTATATGTTCTCTGTACATACTTGGTGCTCAGTGAGCACCTTTTATACAAGCCTTGACTATCGGGCTGACACAAGTACTTACAGTATCTGACTGCTCATAAATGAGCATCCTACACTTACCCCCAAAATTATTCCTTACGAGGAATAACATTCTAATGACCTCTCGGTTTACATACCACTATGGCCATATTTTGCATACGGTTTTACGCACCCATTTACGCTCCCAACATTGAGCTTGTCTCTCAACAACAACCTTTGTTTAGATTGGCATGGGACCCAACTGATTATCAATGGACGGATCCATTTACTAGTAAAAACTTTAATTTTTTCCAATATTTTGTACAATTGGGAATACATGTTTTCATGGGTAGAAGGGATGTGTTACCAACTGCATTTTAATATTGAAGTCAACATGGTATTACTCTGAAGTTTCTTGCTAAATTCTTGGTTAACCTATGGGAAAGAAAACAATCCTGACAAATACTTCATGCGCAGTGGCTACTTATGCATTGAGCCTTGCATGTTGCCACATGGCTGCATAATATGGGTGTATCCTCTAGTTGTGTTCACTGTCATTTGCAAGCTGAAACTCAAAAACATTGTCTATGGGATTGCTTTGAGTCTCAATTGGTCTGGAAATGCCTCTTAAGAATAATTTGCTAATTACTTTCCCTCATCGATAGTCATATGGGGCATGGCGGTTTGGACATCGCTTGTCTGCTCTATTTTTCATTATGACGCCGAATCTGTGGACCATGGTTTAAACACTAACTTCCATTAGAGTCCATGCAGTTTTTAGGTACTATATACTACATCTGGAAGGCTCATTGCTCTGTCGTATTCATCAAGTTAGAGCTTCACTAGTTGAATTGGAAAGTAATATCTGGTTGGACATGACTCATACTTTAAAGGGGAAATGGGTTTGTATTAATGGAGATTCTGAAGCTAAAGTTGCTCAACGTCATTAATTTCTTACTCTGTGGGAAGGTACTCCACTTATGTTCTCGAAGAATGGCAATCCTTTTTCGCACTCTCGGCAAACCAAGATAGTTTGTTCAATCCGTGGATCACTTAAGCATCAAAAGTACGTAAATTGCTTACACTATTGAATGAATATCTTCTTCGTTTTTTCACACACACACACACACACATGCAAACATACATACATATAAATACATGCATGTATACATAAATACATTCATTACATTCATTCATTCATTCATTCATTGCATACATACATTCATTCATTACATACATACATACACATATGTATACATTCATTCATTCAATAATACATGCATGCATGCATCTATACATACACATATACATTCATTATATACATATTGATATCGTGGTGTCTAACTACTACCAAATATTAAAGAGGGCAAGTGAGGGAATCACAGAGAGGGATGGTGCAGGTCGCTAGATGAGGGCGCGTGCGATCTGCACCATCCAATGTGGCTGTGGAAAAGGCACGAAAAAGTGCACCAATTAAAGAGGGAGCCCGACTCATTAAAAACGGAGCCCATCTCATTAAAGAAGGGCTCCACTTTGTGAAAGGGAGCCCTTCTCATTAGTTTGAGGGAAGTATAAAAACCCTTTTTTTCTATCATTTTTTTCTTATTTGCAAAGAAGGAAGCGTGAGGTTGAGGGTTTAGGGTTTTTGAGCGAGGCGCACCACTTGCTGTTTGCGAGCACTTGTTGCAGACATCTTCAGTGAGGCACAACACCTATTGTCCGCGAGCACCTGCAATAGTTAGTAGGTAGGTATCATATTCCTTCTATTAGGTTTAGGTTTTTATTAGGTATCATATTCCTTCTATTAGGTTTTTATTCCTTCTATTAGGTTTAGGGCTTATTCCATGTCATAAAAACCATCAACCTAATATGGATGATTGCTTGAACCTAATATGGTTTTATTCCTTCTATTGTGTCTTCAAGCAATCAGCCATGATTTTGAGTAGACATGGAATAAAATTAATACTTGTCTATATGTATTCAAGCAATCATCATCCATATTAGGTTTTTATTCCTTCTATTAGGTTTAGGTTTTATTCCATGTCATAAAAACCATCAACCTAATATGGATGATTGCTTGAACCTAATATGGTTTTATTCCTTCTATTGTGTCTTCAAGCAATCAGCCATGATTTTGAGTAGACATGGAATAAAAATAATACTTGTCTATGTGTATTCAAGCAATCGTCATCCATATTAGTTTTTTACCCTACAATAGAAGAAATAGGTCTTTATTCTTCAAAGAAACAATTCCCCAAAAATAATACTTTTTTCTCAAGGGAATGTATGTTACAAAAAAATATAAACATTTTATAACCCAAAATTTGAATTAGTTAATGTTTAAATTAACAATGCTTGAATTTGCCCATCTACATAAATGCCAACATTTGAATGCTTGAATTTGCCCATGTGATTCATGCATTATTGGGCTTTTTTATGCCCACATTTGAATGTCAAATCTCAAATCTTGTATACATTCTTTGCGTTTTTTCTCCCCAAATAATAGTAATGTAATGAATGCTTACTAAAAAAAGTTGTGTGCTATGTAAGTCTACGTGAGTATGTTTTAAGTTGGAAGTAAAACGTTGTGTCCATTATAGTATTCTAAATGATAAATGATAAATTATTGCTGAATGAAATTAGGATTCTCCATGAAGACCAACTATTTGTCATGGACTCATGAACTATCACTATGATTTAAAACGTATCATTATTATGGCTATCTCCCTTAATTTAGAATGTGCCCTCTATGTATATATATTACAAAAACTAAAATAAAAACTGCAAGTAGCATTCATGAATTTTAAATTATTGACATTGATATGTTAGAATTTGTTAAGATTGATCTATTTTTTGAAATCATTGACAGTTTTTGTCCATTCCAAAATCCTTAACACTAATGTATTGTGTAGAAACAATAGGATAGACTCAAGTATTCTTGAATTTAAAGACAAACATATGGTAATGTTTTGGACTCTACCAATTACTAAGGAAACATTAAAGGCATTTATGTAAAAGTGAAAATCAAGCATAACATAAGAATATGCACATTTATTACAAGCCATGAACACATTTATTATGGGTAACGAAAAACGTATATTGGTTCTAGGTAAACAAGTGTCAATATATAAGATCAACATATTCGGTCTTATAAATGGGGTTTAATCATGTTTCCGTTGTGCCTACGATGCATATAAGGCTCAAATACCCAATGGAGTGTACATCCACACAAAAATGTGTGGCAGTACATTTGTGAGAACATAGACAACTTGTGTATATGTCTCATGATTGCTTCAAATATGATGTCCAAATATGATCGTAGATCCATTGGTGGTTTTTGAAGATGGCATGTGTTTTGTATAGATGGCTAGTCAGTCCAAGACCTTCATAGACTTTGATGCAGATTGGGTGAAACAATACCCTATGAAGGGAGGTATGGCATGAATCATTTCTCAACTTTATATTGTGTATAAATAGTGATGTTTGTGTGCTAACTTGAATGATGGTTTAGGGTTTTTGTAAGAAAGGGTGCTAGGTGCCCCAAATCCAACAATATGGATGTTGAAAACATCATTACTGAAGACTCGAACATGGATACGAACCCCATACATGACGTGGGGCCAGGTGTTGAAGATATCAGTGTAAATGGTGAGTTGATGTACATTCTTATAATCATTATTGAAGTAAGTATATCTTGAGTTTTTCTAATGCAAATGTCACACCATTGTTGTAGTGGACCCCATGTCCCTCTTCAAGGCGGGAAGAGACTCGACAGGTATCAAATGTCGCACATGTATAATTGGAGATTCATGTAGAAAAGAGGTACAATGGTTTCGCAAAAAAGCTGACATGGAGGCTCACTTACAGAAGGCACATGGCATCCGTGTAGTACTGTCTCAGGGGCTAAAGATAGAAGAAGAAGAAGAGCAATCGGCCACACACGACCATTGCATCATCAACAACGAGCGGTTCCAAGTATTGCATATCCCAACCCAACCTAATGGGACGGATTGTGGGTATTACGTGATGCAAACCATTCGAATGTTGGTCGAGGAGTTCATCCAAGGATTTGAGTCTGATCAATTTGTAAGTATTTATGAGAATTGAATTTGGGCTTAGGTTGATGGCATCTTGTGGTGTAGGGTAAGGAGCAATGGTTTGGATTCGAAGACGTGCAGCTCCTTCGG
>NW_028231698.1:0-10561 GCF_043228905.1 Azolla caroliniana | reverse complement strand
CCGGGGTTCTGGACCAGAAGGATTTAGAGTCGATACAAGCTTTGGCGAGAAAGTACTTAAGATAGATTGGGAAAAAGAGAAGTTGAGATTACACGATTGAGAGAGATTGATTGAACTTTTAACTTTAGATTTAAGAAACAAGTTACACGATCAATTTGATAACGAATTTCTTCCTCTTAATTTTTATAAAAAAAACCGTGTTTTTTCTCCTCCCCCTTCCCTCTTTTATAGATGCTCTCATGCATATGGTGCATGTGAGGGTACAAGACATGCATAAATTGCATGTTTGCCATTTGGCGCTTATGTATTACATGTGGTGCATGATAACCATGTCACTCATTTTAGTTCTCATGTATGAGAATTTACATGAAAAAGTACAATGATAGAAATATAATTTCAACTAAATAACATGGCTTAATGGTAAGCCAATTGACTCCTAACTTGGAGGTGCAAGGTTTGAATCCTTACTTGCCCTC
Source organism: Azolla caroliniana (assembly GCF_043228905.1). Taxonomy (NCBI): domain Eukaryota; kingdom Viridiplantae; phylum Streptophyta; class Polypodiopsida; order Salviniales; family Salviniaceae; genus Azolla; species Azolla caroliniana. The sequence goes on along the minus strand of NW_028231698.1, from coordinate 10,085 downwards.
CTTGTATATGTAAATATGTATATATAGTTATATATTTATTTATTTAGTCGCCGGACGCCGGATACCGTCGCCGGATGCCGTCGGATCACCGGCTCCATCGCCGGTCCGGTTTTGGTTGGCCAAAACCCTTTACAAGTAGCTAGCCCACCTCCACTCTTAGTTCAAGTTACCTTGAACTCTCTATGCTCCACACATAGACGCAAAGATAATATCTTTTGCTCCACGTTATATATGATGAGAGCTATATTTGTCGTGCCTATGTGGGATATCTCACAATTTTCTCCTTTCCTTTTACAAACTTTATACCCTCATATCTTGACATTTAGTTGTCTGTTTCTCGTGTAATAAAGTGCATTCGAAACCTCCATCATTTTGTACTTAGATATTAAATCTATTTAAAATGTTATCTTCACAATTATTGTACTACGTGATTCATACTCGATTTCGTACGTTTTATAGGATTTTCACACTATTGCCGAAAATCTTCACGACAACGTACCAATAGAGTGTCACACGCATGCAAGTCAATGATTTTGTTTCCTTTAGTGTTCGACATGCCATCAAAGGGCCAACTGCATGCGCATTACTTGAGTTATTAAGACATTCATCGAGCACTTCTACATCACTTGTGTCTATTAGCATTCCACGTACTATACTCAAGAGGCCATGCGCTTGCTCAATGATGTGTGTTTCTTGTCATTCCATGCACATATTTGGGTATAAAACCACACTCATATTTCCTTCTACTTGGCAATAAGTTGATATTATTGTTTCAGTTCCATTTCTATCGTTGTAACCATAAGTTAATGATCACAAAATTTGAAGAAGAATGGGTTTTGCAAAATAGTAAACATATGATTTTAAGCATGTGAGGGATATTTACTTTTGAATGAAGGACACAAGGTGATGTATGTAACTTTGAGGGATATGGAAGATAGGGTCAATATAATTACCCTCTACAATAAGAGGGACAATTATGATTTAATTTCTGTGAAAATGATAATTTAGAGAATATTGTGCTTTAAACTTGAAGAAAATGTATAAAAGCGTGTGTTGAGCACAAAGCGAACTATTCTTTCACCTTTTACTAAAGAATGCCATGTGCTCCGCCTACCTCAAACGCCCTAACTGTTAGTGCTAATTGGCAAGATGTTAATGTGGATTGAATGAAGAAGATTTTATGTTTTTCATTAGGATGAGTGATCATGACGGTAGGGATTGAAGCATATTGACATGATGAGAGGATGAGTGATGATGGTGTGGAGGCCAAAGCAAAACATGAGGGGATGAGGAAACATTCTAGACTCATTTTGTTGTTATTTGTATAGGAATTTGGTAGTAATCAGCGAGATGGTTGATGCGGACTGAATGAAGATTTTTTTTTCTGTGATAAGGATGAGTGAAGATGGTGGGGGGGTCGAAGCCAACTATCATGAGTAAGTGAGGAAACTTTTAGACTCATTTTTTGCTGTCATTATAGGATGTTGGTGGGCATCAACGAGATGGCAAGATGGTCGGCGAGATCGAGATGTTGATGTGGAATGAATGAAGAAGATTTTAGGTTTCTCATTAGGATGAATGATGATGGTGTGACGGTAGGGATTGAAGCATAGTAACATGACAAGAGGATGAGTGATGATGGTGTGAGGGGATGAGGAAATAGTCTAGACTCATTCTGTTGTTATTTGTAGAGGAACTTGGCGCTAATCGACGAGATGGTTGATGTGGACTGAATGAAGAATTTTTTGTGATACGGATGAGTGAAGATGGTGTGGGGGTCGAAGCATATTTTCTTGAGGTGATGAGGTTACTATATCATTTTGTTGTTATAGGTACATGATTTGGGTGATAATCGCCGACATGGCTGATTTTATAAGGACAACTTTGCTTGGGGAAGTCGTCCTTCTAGATGGAAAGAGAAAAAATCCATTTAGTCTAAGTTTGTGGTAGAGATGGATGATGTTAATGGAGGACGAAACATTTCTAAGGAGTGACAAGGACGATTCATTATGTGTTTATTTAATTTTCAGATTTGGGGAGTGCTTTCCTCTTTTCTTTGCTGTGGATGAGTGGAGAAAAATTGTGAAAATCTATATCACTTTGGTAGCAAGCTCTACATGTTGCTGTCATCGACCTACATTTTTCGACACCAACCATTGGAATTCATCGGCAAAGTTTGGTTCCTATTGCAGGGAGTTTGAAAGGTGGCTAATTTTGTATGCATGTTAGAGAGATGTAACCTATTTTTGTGAACCTTGGAAGTAGGGTTGCGACATGCTTTGGAGAAGCTGACTAATCAAAATGACCAGTCATCCATTGTCCTTAGCAAGCATTATGTGAGATATAGAATGTCATATGATGCTAACAAACCGCATCAAAATAGAAGGAATGCTAAGCAATATATGGTACAACACATTTTTGTGGCCCTTATCAAAGCTTGTTCGCAACTTGAGGGAGTGTCTCTGGATGCAATAATAGCTTTTTTGGATTTCACGTTTGCAGTGGCATAGACTCCAGTGATAAAGGCCAAAAATCCATATTCAGCTTGTAAAAAGATGGGTTTTTTGAAGCCAGTGTTGTTGGTGGTAATTCCTTGCTTGATATGGATGCTAAATGTGGCTGGATTGCTGAAGCTACATGAGTGTTCAATAGTTTTCTAGTTAAATATGTTGCAATATTCTTTGTAATAGTGGACTGTTTTGTATATTGCCTTTGGCCACTTTAAGTTAATACCAATGGAGGATATTTTTTATGGAAAACTTGCAAATGTATAAGAGTCAAAACTATTGAAGAGGGCGACAAATCGTGACATGCACGCAATGGTCCGATTTATTAAAGAAACCCCATTTTAAATATTATGCCTTCTTGCCTATCAATTTCCAAAACTCGCCTCCTCGTTTAACTAAGCCCCCCTCCCGCCCACTTAATGCAAATAGCGTCGAGGGCCTTGTCATGTTTTTTGTTGTTGGCGTGTATGTCGGAAAATATTATACATGAGACCCTTCCTTTCTTTTTAACTAACACGTTAAATATAAATGCAACACAACAAATATGAGAATAAGAGGGAATTACTTAAATAGAACAACAAGCCACAATAACGTTAAAACAAGTTACTTAAAGAAGACACATCTTACATACATATGTACATACCCACACACTCTTCTACTACTTCTTATCCATTCTTTTTATTCTTATTTCTTAGCAACACACACACACATATAGTGGTGATGGTGCATGGTGCATGATCAACCCACAGTTGCGGCCACTCCCTTCCTCAATGCCTTTACTATTGCCTTGTCTACCTCGTATGCTTTCTCGAGTACCTCGTCGGGTGTTTGAGGTTTAGACCCGAAGATGACGGTCACCACATCCTCCCTTTCGGGGTTCTGGCTCCCAAGGGCCACAATTGCCTTGGCCGGCTTCTCGTGATCGGGGTTTATCTGATAGTGGACTAGGCCTCTCGGGAACACAAAGAGGTCCCCGGGTTGGAGGGTTGTTTGGGAGAGAGTGTAGTTGGGTTCGACCGACAAGAATGCAACCACGAGCGTGCCCTCGGCCAGGTATAAGGCCTCGCTCGCTCGCGGGTGCACATGTGGAGTGTTGAGACCATTGGGCTGGAAGTCGAGGTGGGCTATGGAGAGGCCCAGAGTGTTGAGCCCCGGGAACACTTTCACGGTGGCAAGGTTAAGACTTGAACTTTGGCTTTTTTTGAGGTCTTTACCCTTAGGAACTCCTCTTGCACTCAATTTATACTAGTAACAACAAGAAAGAGAGAGAGAGAGAGAGAGAGAGAGAGAGAGAGAGAGAGATTGGTGGATGGTTTAATTGGACCATGAGAAATGGGTTCTTGTTTGGACTTCATGGGGTAACACAACAACTCCGTCGGATGAAAGGGAAGTTGAAATGACAATTTTCGCAACTATGTTGTTTGGGGACCTTATCCCAAGAGGAGAGAGAGGTATGTCATCTAGTTTTGCAACACTTGAGCGGGTTTCCCTTGCATTATCACTATTTTTGATGTAGTAAAGATAACAAGGGTTGTATTATCATCTTGTTTTAATAACAAACATTGATTTACGAAGAGAGAGAGAGAGAGAGAGAGAGAGAGAGAGAGAGAGAGAGAGAGAGAGAGAGAGAATGTGAAAAAGAGTCATCAAAAGCTCTATTATTGAAATTGAGAAGCCACATGAAGGAGATAGAGATATTATATCACCATAAGAAAGATGATAAAGCCTAGTGTAAGACTACTTCTCGTAGAATGTGATAATGAAAGCTTAGCAACCTTGTAATGCAACAATCTATACAAATGATGCTTTATGAATCAATGCACTTGGTTTACAATAGGTCATTTTTCAACAGTTATATAATAACAAGGGTTGTATTATCATCTTGTTTTAATAACAAACATTGATTTACGAAGAGAGAGAGAGAGAGAGAGAGAGAGAGAGAGAGAGAGAGAGAGAGAGAATGTGAAAAAGAGTCATCAAAAGCTCTATTATTGAAATTGAGAAGCCACATGAAGGAGATAGAGATATTATATCACCATAAGAAAGATGATAAAGCCTAGTGTAAGACTACTTCTCGTAGAATGTGATAATGAAAGCTTAGCAACCTTGTAATGCAACAATCTATACAAATGATGCTTTATGAATCAATGCACTTGGTTTACAATAGGTCATTTTTCAACAGTTATATGTTCTAATATTACAAAAGACTGTTGTACATAACAATGGGTTGCATTCTTTCCAGAAATGTGGGGTCTATTTATGTATATAGGCTTTACAAAATGGCAACAATTTCTAGAAACATAATGTGGCAACGAAATGTTTTGCATCTACTAAATTGGAGTCGCGAATTTTGATGCAAAAGAAGTTAAAGAGATACCTAATGCGGTGTATGCATATGTATAGTTAATGATTTCTCATTGAAGTGTTTCAAATATTTTAGACCTAAGAGACAAAATAGTTGAATGGTCCCGAGATACATATATTTTGTAATAAGCATCGACGTAAATTTACTGGACAATGAAAACGCAATCAAAATTGCATTTGTCAAGTTTTCTTGTGGCCATCTTAAGAGTGATTTTACTATTAGCCTTCTTATTGGGTTATGATCTCTTAATTTTTGTTATAACCAATATCGGTTCATAAACTTGTTTTGAAGTTTCAAGATTGATTAGAAAGTGCACTCAATGTTTCCCACTAGCATAAGTGGTGGGATCAAATTTTGTAGAAGGTGGTAATGAAGGTTCATAAGAAATTACCATTGAAGAACTTTGAAGATCATGCAATCCTAGGTTTAGCATATACAAACAATGAAGAAATGAAAATGATATTTAAGTATGAATCCTATTATCGATGTTTGTAGTTTGGATGTATCAAAATAGTGTCAACATAACACCACCACACGCTAAGATTTATTGATACACAAATTCTTAGTAATTTCTTCTCTTTCTCTAGAATAAAACCTTGGAACATTGTTATTTATTTTTCACCCAATCAACGAGGAGCTCAACATTCGACTTTTTTTTTACCAAAAAAGAATATACTCCATTAGTTAAAATATACACAACTTCGATCCCTTTCTCGGGTTGGCCTTGCCTAAACTATCCTATCATTCATGAGTGATCTCACTTATTTATCGTACACTTGTGCATGTGTCTCTAGCCAACCTTTCATGCACATCACAAGAACATAAAGAGGGAAATTCTCCTACAATAAGCATTTAAATGTTATTGCTCAAGGAACCAATCCACCAAATCACATTGCATTATCTTCTATTTCCCTACATTTCCCTTGTCACATGTCTTGTCATGTCCATATTTATAAGACATCTCACACCATAATAATAAATTTGAAGAGTGAAAGTTCTATTTGCTACATGGATATGATGTAGAGTCTAGACAATATATTTCATCATTTTCATGTGGATAAAGCAATTCTTGATGAACTTAAAATCTTCTTCCTATGCAAATAGAGACTAATATCAAAATCACATTCCATATCCGTTTTACAAACACGAGCCTATTATTCCATGCAAAGCTACATGAAGGCAATGATATGTTCAAGTTGAAAACTATGTTTGAATAGACTGCGTTCCAACCTTTTGTTGTACTACTTACAATTGCTCAATCACAATCACTATTATGGTCCAAATGGAAGAGATTAAATATAACCATAAACCGAAAGGTTGTAGAGCCCTTATAACATGATATAAAATGAGCAAAAAATCTTCATCCAATCAATCATTTTGTAGATGAATACTTTAACAATAGAATGATCGAACTTTTGTTTTGTGAGATCTTGAGGTCTAAACTAAAAGATGTGTTCCGACCTTTTGTTGTACTACTGACAATTGTTCAACCACAATCACTATTATGGTCCAAATGGAAGAGATTAAACATAACCATAAACTGAAAAGTTGCAGAGCCCTTATAACATGATATAAAATGGGCAAAGAATCTTCATCCAATCAATCATTTTGTAGATGAATACTTTAACATTAGATGGACCGAAGTTTTGTTTTGTGAGATCCTGAGGTCTAAACTAAAAGATGAGAAACTATGTTAATAGTATATAGTCTTTTTAAGTTTGCCCAATGCACAATGTGATTATTTTTCTCCGTGAAATCTTGGGGACTTCTATCTTGTTTATGTTGTTCTGTCATAGATCCAATCATTTGATGATTTATAGCTTCTTTTCATATCTCATTGTCCCCCTTTTTCTGCAATGATTTGTTCGCGCTCTCTCTCTCTCTCTATGCGATAGCTTCTATCTTTTATTAATTTCCCTCTCTTTCTTTAATCTTTACCAATCATTGAGCAAGCATATATATATATATATTAGTCTTGATTATTTATATTCTATGGTACATAGGCTTGAGTGATTACATTTTACAAGAAAATTGGGTATTAAGTTAGTGTGTGCCCATTTTAAGCTACATTATAAAAGTCATTTACATAAACTACAATACATAATAGTATTACTTTCGAAATAGGTACGGAATAAGAAGGATTAGAAAGATGAAAGGTTCACAAAGAGTAAAATGTGTTAAAGAAACGGAATAAGTGCTTTGGAGATATACAAAAGAGTTTTAGGCGAGAAAGTGGAAGGGCACTTTGCTAAAGACTTATAGCCTGGGCGATCTGGAGATCCTTTACCGCTCGTGTCAACTCCTCCAAAGTTGTTCCCCCGGACAAGCCTCTGACCACGCCGGTCGAAGCCGAACCAGTTTCGAGCCACTCCCGAGTCTCTTCCCTTCGCGCCTGCGATATCGGTTCGAGCTTCCTTGCTATGACAGGTCCCGCCCCCGTCGCCTCTGTATCAGCCCACTCCCACCGTTTGTCAAAACGGCCGCAGACTCTTTTTACCGCGGCCCAGTCGGCCGTCAGCCCGTCTTCGGTTTCCAGTAAGGAGCCAACTTGCCCCCGATCCCGTGCGTCAACCGATTTGACAAACAACAGGACACGACTTGTGTCCAGAACGGTCCGATCGAGCGCCGAAAGGCGCGCAAAGCGTTCCTCAAACTCCCGGAGGAGTACCGATGCATTTCTTCCTTTGTTGGGGGACTCCACCCACTCCATGAAGCTCCGCTTCGAAAGTCGAAGCGCGTCATCTAGCCCGTATTTCTCCAGGAGCCGTCCTTCGAACTCCTCCCAGGTCCGGCTCTCCGCCCGGACCTCGACCCCCTCCGCATGGATGCCCGACATCACCACTCCAGGGAATCCAGCAAGACGCCTCTCTTCCGGAATATCCCTCATCAACATCTCCGCCCGGTAGGACGCCAAATAACTCGTGGCATCCTTTCCACTGAACTGGCCGATCGTACCGACGATCGCCTCAATAGCCCTGTCAAGGGCGCCGGTGCCCTCGCGCGCGCTCACTATCCGGTCCACGGCCAAAGCCATGGTCTTTGCAAGATCCGAACCCCTCATCTTCCGCTCCTCTGCCGCCTGTTTCACGTTGGGTTCACCAAATATGTCGCGTTACTATGCGCATGCGTGGAGAAATGAGGCGGGACCACCGGGGTCTTGGACCAAAGAGCGGGTGATAGAAGGGGAATGAGAAAGAGAGAGACGCCCTGTCACGTATGAGTAAGAAACACAGGGGCACGACCCGTCAACACAGAAGACGCGAAGGGACACAGAGATAGGCAGACACAAGTGTTTGTATATTAACGAGTAACAGAATACACCACAAAGCACGCGAGCGGTTACAACCGAACAGGCCGGCGATCAAATGCTGATGCATGTTCGTCTGCGCACGAAAGGAGAAAAGGGTGGAGGTGCTGCCGGAAGCACACGGGCGTTCCTCGAAGCAGCGCGAGCCTCCCAAAAACCTGCAGAGAAGAGTGATGGAGAACGAACAGAGGAGAAGCGTTCGGTTCTGGTCCGACAGCACTTCGTCCTCCCTAATGCGCGCCCCCTTCTCCCTGCGTCTCCCTCTCCTTTATAGCGTCAAGAAGGGAGCTGTCTCCCTCATTTACTTCCTACCTACTGAATCTAACTACCCAGGATATCTCTATGTACCTAATTCTCTATTATATACATTAAGAGCGCGCACACGTGAAGGGCCGGTTCATGGGCGCTATTCACCGATTGCGCCAAGGGATGGTTTTCTTCACGACAACGTACTATAAGTAAAATACGTATTTTATAAGTATTTAACATATTAAGAAAACGTATTTAACGTTGTCGTAGTGTATTTCGTACACTACGTGAAAACCGTATATAGTACTAGATTAAATAAATACGAAGAAATAGAAGAAAATATAAAAATATATATTACATGCATAGGGCAAGATTCAAACATGTACCTCCATGTTAATTATTTGAAGGCTTACCATTACACTAACACATCATGAGTGTTAAAAAAGTAAATATCCCACATAGAAATGTTATTTCACGCATATTTTCTAGGAAAAAACTTTAGTTAGAAGAAAAACGCATGATAGAAAAAAGCTACACATGCACATTTAGCGTGCATAAACACTATAATCGATAAAAAATGCATGAGGTTAGAAAAAGCATAATCACTTTTAGGAAAAAAAACATGTTAGAGAAAGTATATAGTCTATAGAGAGAGAAAGCATGGAGTCCATAGTTAGAGAAAAAGCATGGATTGCTAAGACTCTCTCATCACTATATAAGGATGTGGAGCACAATGTAATAAGGGGGAAAAAAATAAAAATAAATTATGGGGTGATTATTAGGGTCTAAATATTGATTAATATAATACTCGTGGGATTCATAAGGTTTTTGATCTCTCTTTTCCAATTTATTCCAAAGTATAATTCGGATTAATATTAATAAAACTAATAAACTATATTTGTGGGACTCACGAATTTCTATCTCTCTTTCTTATAATCTATTCATAACTAAACTCGTCTCAAATTATTCCTCCTCCTAGTCCAAAACCCCAACGGTTCCCACCCGACTCACATAACGATCCGACGCCGAAAGGCACGACAATGTATTTTTAAATTGGGAGGTACTATACGCGTATTAATACGTTATATAGGGTTAAATATTAATAAAACTAATAAACTATATTCGTGGGATTCACGAATTTCTATCTCTCTTTCTTATAATCTATTCATAACTAAACTCGTCTCAAATTCTTCCTCCTCCTAGTCCAAAACCCCAACGATTCCCACACGACAAAGTATAATTAGGGTTAAATATTAATAAAACTAATAAACTATGTTCGTGGGATTCACGAATTTCTATCTCTCTTTCTTATAATCTATTCATAACTAAACTCGTCTCAAATTCTTCCTCCTCCTAGTCCAAAACCCCAACAGTTCCCACCCGACAAAGTATAATTAGGGTTAAATATTAATAAAACTAATAAACTATGTTCGTGGGATTCACGAATTTCTATCTCTCTTTCTTATAATCTATTCATAACTAAACTCGTCTCAAATTCTTCCTCCTCCTAGTCCAAAAACCCAGCGGTTCCCACCCGACTCACACAACGATCCGGCGCCGAAAGGCACGACAATGTATTTTTAAATTGGGAGGTACTATACGGGTGAAAGCATGCGAGTGGAAACAATTAGCTGTGTCCTTGACATAGCTAATTAGC
>NW_028231697.1:0-10563 GCF_043228905.1 Azolla caroliniana | reverse complement strand
ATCTTGCACTAGAAGACGATTTGTTCAGGAAATCTGCATGGCAGATGCTAAGAACACACAAGAAATGAGTACAGGAACAAAGCAATTTGATCTAATTTCTCATTGACATACATATCATATTTGAATAGAACTCTAAAATATACTAAACGGAATAGCATTTTACATATGCGACTAAACAATTTCCTTTAGCAGCATGTTATACTGCAGATTGTTAAGTCATGCAAACTCAAACTATTGGTCAAGATACCAAAACATCATGGTTAACCTGGTTTATGTGCAAAATGTTGATAAATCTGCACCTATTTATTGTGGAACCCTGACATTGACGGTGCAGAAAGTGTAATTATACTGTACTATTTGCTTCATGTGAAAATAAGGAAGCCTTTAGGTATCTCCAGAAGAAGAAGATGATGAACGACGCCAAAGAAGAAGACTCCGCTGATGATGATAGTAAAGAAGAAAACCACATAAAAAGTACAGGAAGTTTCCATTACCTGTAATAGGAACACCATTCAGGATTTCGAGGACACACTGATAGAAGTTCTGAAAAGAAGCAACGTTGGGGTTAAGGCTAAGCATAGCGACGGCAAGGGCACTGGCACACGCAGCAGGTTTATCATGAGTAACCTCAACAAGGCGATCTATGGCAGAAAGAAGCTGTGTCTGACAACCCTGACATCCTTTCTGACCGATCCGAGCAAGATCATTACAAGACCTTGAAAGATTGGATAGAAGCTCCGTCCCAGGACCAATTTCAGAAATGAGAAGACGATCTAAATCGCTCGTGGTCGCAAAATTACATGCAGAAGTTCCCGCTGTGATCCTCTTTGGAGAGAGAGGGCAGTATCTCTGAAAGAGATGGAGTTCTGAGGGTGAATTTAGAGCTTCCTCGTATGCTTGTATACATTCCATAGCCTCATCCTCCGATGGGAACATTCGACCTGTGATGTTTGCGTGGACAGATAATGCAAAAACGGCTGCACCATAGACGTCTTCACAGCATATCAAGATCTGCGCAGATGAAATGTATTTGTCTTCTCCTTCCGAGTTACTACCATTGCTCGTGCTATTACTACCAGTGTTGCTGTTGCAGAGACTTGTGAAGTTCTGAAGCGCAGAGAAGTCGTAAGGGCATTCTCCTTTAACTGTTCATTAGTTAATTCATTCATTGATCATAATAGGGAGAGAAAAATGTGCAGTTTGTTTTACTACGATAGCCATAGCCAGGACTTCATCATTATACACGCAAGTCAAAAAAAACTCATATCACAGAGACAGAAAAGGATCCTAACCTTCACAATGCACGTCGAACAGACTCGTAACACAGAGACAAACGAATCTTAATACATAGCGTTAAACGCCCGCACACAAACATTGAAATTACACAGACAGACACATAAAAAAGATAGGGATCTATATAATATATCAGTATTCAGCACCATAGCTAAACCTTGATATCAGTGCTCAGACTGATTCGTCATAACGAGATAGAAAAGAGCTTGTACATTAGAGTTCACGAAGACGTTATTGATCACACAGACAAAGTAGGTTGACACCATAGACAAAGCTTGACAATACAAAGATAAGTCTTGTGAAAAAGACAAAAAAGTTTACAACATCCAGATATTCCTGCGAAGATCAGATATTCATTCCGAATCAGAAGTTTTCATACATTTTAACCTACATTTCATAATTACCTTTCGACACAAGTATGCCAAGGAGAAAAACCATGAAGAAGCAGAAGTAGAGTCGTCTGTTTGAGTGGCAGCATTGTGCAGAAATGAAAGAGACCATGGCCGTGCAGGTATATGTTGGAATAAGTTACTTGAAAACTGTCAGGGTACAGTTTCACAGAGAAATGATGTAAATCCACATTGTGTTAGAAACACTATAATAACCTAAAACTCTTTCTGAGCAGATGTATATTCATCGTCTTCCTCTTCTTCTTCTCAAATATTAGTGACTGCAAGAATTTGCCTTCTTCTTCTTCTCCTGCTCGAGAATGAATTGTAGCAAGGCTGCCGTCCAAGCTTACTGAGCAAAATTCTGTAGAGAAAGAATAGAAAAGATAAGCTCGAATTGATCTGACTGCCTTCTTTTACTGAATCTCTCGGAGATGTCAATGCATCTTTCCCTCTCCCTCCCTCCCGCTGGATGTGTTAAATCCTTCCTTTCCTTTCTTTGTTTTTTCACTGCCTCAGCGTCTGTATCTGCGTGGTAAATACTGCTTCGCTCCGGTGCTACAGAATGAGGGGATGTAGTGTGAACAAAACATCTCTTTTTCGCCTCCTTCCTTTTTTGTCCTCCTTGTGAACGGTCAGTCTGATAACCTCTGCACAGTACAGCTGTGGGGAGGAAGGAAGCTTGACAGGAAGAAGGAGGAGGAGAGAGGAGAATCCATGGAAGCAAATAGCAAGAGAGGTGGGGGGTTGGGCGGAAGCGAAGCCGACAAAAAGAAAGCACAGAGATAGAGAAAAAAGGCGCGCGATTGTCAGGAGGAAGAGGAGGATGTCAGTGACGGCAATAAATGCGTACAGCCGAGACGTAGATTATACGTATCCGTATACATAAATATATATACACAACATACATAAAACATACGCATACTTACATACATATATGTATAAATTTATAATGTATGTATGTATGTATGTGATGCAGCATATACCTCCCATATATAACAATTATACCTCATGCATATTTTTGTATTCATCCATTCATTCATCTATTTATTTTTCATTTTTGTTTTCTTTTACATAATTTTGTATGTGGATGGTGTGTATGCCCGTGGATTCTTGTCGTTAATAATCCTTGGATGGTGTGTGTTGTGCATTTGGGGGAAAAAGGAAAGTAAAGAAAAGACAATTTCCGAGTGTAATTCCAAGTTTATTTAACCCATTTACAAGTGCTATTCTAAGGATGCGACCAATGCTTTTGCATGGCTCTACGATCCAAGGTTCGATCGGAAATGTTATTCTATGGATGCAACCAATGTTTCCGCACTGCTCTACAAGCCAAGGTTCGGTCTCTAAATCAAGCCTAATAGTTACCATCAATCATGTCAGGTTGTTTTGACGACTACCTTAGATAATGAAGGATGTGGTTTTTAATTGGACCGTGAGAAATGGGCTCTTATTTCATGGATTTCAAGGGGTAACACAACAAATCTGTAGGATGAAAAGGAAGTTGATTTGGCAATTTTCGCAACTATGTTGTGTGGGACGCTGTCCCAAATGAGGTAGATTTATGTCATCTACTGTTACAACACTTGAGAGGGTTTACCTTCCCATATCACTAGTGGAGATAGCAAAGGTTGTTTTATCATCTTGTTTTAATAACAAACATGCATTTACTAGGGGAAAAACTTGACGAAGGATGCTTCTCAATGACAATACAATCTTTTTGTTTGGACCATGGAAGTTTTGACTTGAGCATTAGAAAGTGGTGAGGAATAGCCAATTAGAAACATCATTATAAACAAAGAGATATCATGCTAGTGAGGTGAACTAAGTGGAGTATTAGAAAGTGGTCAGTAGCCAATTAGAAACATTATCATAAACAAAGAAATATCATGATAAAATATTTAAAACTAAGTACAAAATTCTTCCTACTAATAAAGCTAACTACAAAATTGCAATATTTAGTTTGATGCTTCCGAATCTTGTTGCCATCTCTTCCTCGATATGAAGGGCTTCATCGACCGAGTTGTAAGTCAACTTAGTCCAAGCAATACCTTTGAAATGCGAATTATTTTTGAAGTTTGAGTCATGACTCGTGAGCACTAAGACGAGCTTATTTAAGATCATTTCTCACAATCAAAGCTTGAACAACGCCTCCAAACTCAAAGTGGCCGCACGATCATGTTGCACACTAAAATTCTCCAATCAAATAACGCCACGTCCAAACTTTGATCAACTGTGCAAGATAACCCAATTGAGTCAAGGTTGGGTTGGATACCACAATTTCCACATCCAAACAACACCTCCAAGCTCAATGCATGTTTTCAGATAGTTTATTGCTTGCCGACAACATTGAGATAAACATGATGTTGTAACATTTGGAATAAGAAAGAAGAGATTTGATTTGAAGCAAAGGCACATACGAATATTAGTGTTGAGTTACCTACAACATTCACAAGAGAATTTTGGGGGAAGCACATTTTCATGAACATTGGGTCTACGGAAGCGGTAGTTATAAATGATTGATAATACTAGCCTCTAGAAACAAGGGTGGAAGGATTTTAGAGATGGTTGCAAATCCATCAACGAAGCGTTTTGTCTCTCCTTGAAATGTAATTGATTGTCAAAGGTAAAGATCATGCTCAAAATTGTTCCACAAGCAATTATCCATGTGATGTCATGTATGCATTCATAGAAAAAAGCAATCGTCGTCCAAGTAAGGAACGCACTCAATTAATACTCACATGGAACAACCACATGATTACCCAATGTAAATTTGGAGATTTCATCTCCTATAGAAAACAAATTGCTTTATACTCGTAACTCATGTAAAATGCCTTAGCAATGTAACAAAAACACATTATGCAATCGAGCACCATTCACATGCAATGCCAATAGAAATGTTTGACGTGAACATACAAAACTTGATAAAGTTTTATGCATTGGATCCTTTCATCATCTACTATATGTTTAGAAGTTTCCGCTTGGGTATGAACTCAAAGTTCTGATGATACAAGGAGTCAGGGGTAGGTTTGATGGTATGAGGCAAATTATAGTATTAGAGACGTGCCCGAAGAAAGGGCATTTACATGTTTCCATGAAAAGTGACACAACATAACCTTAACCTTTTTCTAGTTGCAAATTTTGTCTTGTGTCATAGATGACTAAGGTATGATGTAGCTTTTATGGTTGGAAGTTTGTATTTACAACTATGGCTTTTTACATGTGCAATGGCACACAGACCCTCTAGGACATATTAAAAATGTGTATAGTATATACCATTTACATGGAAAATGTATCGATGGATGTCAGATAGTTGAGGTTGGTGGTATATTTAGTGAAATGCACACAATAGTGGGTGTAGAGATTTAGCCATGCCATGTTATCATTGCCTTCAATTATTAGGTGGAACCTAGTGCAAGTGAGACAAAAAGGCGGTCTGTTACAAAACATGGAGAGGCTATAGTCTATAGGTAGGAAGAACCACATTTCTATTGTTGCCTAATGTGAATGGTCCTTTCCCATGTCCGTTCAACATAATTTTGAATTTGGCTTTTGAGGAATTAATAAAGGCAAACAACCAACGTACATTGCATCATAATTGGTGTTGAGATGTTAAAATACTAGTAATTGATGTATGGACAAGCGTAGAAACATCTGATGCCCCCTTGGCTTCTCTAGTGGTATCATACAACAAGGGTACAACCTATTGATGGTGATGATTATTTTCATCATCAAACATAAAAAGGCATACCATACCCAATTCATCGATGGCACAATAATATTATGAAAATCATCAGCTAGAAAATAAACAAATGAGACTGAAATCAAATCTTTTTAGTTGTTTTCCTTTAACATGTCCTCAAAAGGCATAAAAGATATACCATACTCTAGTCACCAATGTCATCAACGCCTCCGATCTCATTTGTGTATTTCTCTAGTCACTAGTTTGGTATCATTACTATAGGGCACAATAAACCCTTAAAAGACGAAAAACCAAGTACTATTGTAGTTCAACTTTGATTGAAAGTTTAGCTAGCTCTCCACATATTCTTTTCATGCTCCTTGTAGTACAACACTTCATCAAATCTCGTAGGTTTCATATAGAATGGTCGTGGTATAACACTAGGCTTAGCCTCTATTAAAGGGGATTGAACGATGGTAGTTGGAGATAATGGAAATTTTCAACAGGTAGCAACCATGATGATTCACTTGCATTGTTGTCATCTTACGTATAATAAAAAGTGTGATCATGTATGGAAAATTTACAAATCCACACGAATATAAAACAAAAAAGTAAAATATAGGACATAAGGAGGAATAATACACATACAAGCTCCCTAAATAAATAGAAAAAATGTAATTAAGCTTAATCTAACGATGTCATTTACTAATTATGGTAGCAACTAGAAATTGGGCATGACTTAACTGGAATGTTAATTTCCTAAGATTTTGGGAAATCTTGCTTCTTTAATCAGAAACGCATGTATATATCTTAATTAGAAAGAAAGAAAGAAAGAAGAATGAAATATTAACGTCTTCTATGACCAAATTTGGTCCATGAGACAATTGGTTACAAACATGGGATGTGTATCCAATTATCGGGAATAAAAATAAAATAGAAGCGTGCTTGTGCATATTCCAAAAATCGGCGTAGTTTTCTTATTTTATGTCTCTAAATACTTCAGCCCGTGACATTCTGCGCTCAATCATGAATACTTTATAAATATAGAGAACATACTTTTTGGATATTGAAACATATAATCCTTTTCCCAATAAAATACGATAAAACTTTCATATCCTACCAAAGTATTATTAGGCCTTTAAGTTTTTAGCTTTATTGCTTCAATTCCAACTTTCTTATGTACAAGTGACTCGACATGCCACTCAACTCCATCAAATTCTGAAATGAAAATCTAGAAATGTACTGCTTGTTATGCTCGGCAATTACGTCAACCATTAATTTGAGGTGAATTGCTCCAACACTGAGAATAAATTATTATTTGATTTTGATTAGTAATCATCCTCTTTGCACAATTGAGGTTCAATTTTCCAAAAGATAAATAGTGTTAGTTCATTGTTATTGTTCACATTATCATTCCATACAAATTTTGTTATATTTTGAAGGAGATACATTGTTTGATTTGTACACATGATGCTTTAATAACACAATGTTTAGATCCTTTATGGAAGAATGAGAATTTGTATTGGTCTATCCTTATGTTCTCGGGACTTGAAGACACAATGTAACATTGTCCCTTTAGTTTTCTAACCTGTAGGTCGGGGAAAGTAAATCGTTTTTTAGGGCATGGTTTCGCTTTCTTAGCTTCATTTTGCCAAACACCAATTATGTTTAACATATACATCAGTTTCCAACACTACAAATTTTCCATTTCACTATCATTGGTATCATTTCACCAAGGATATCATTTCCCTCTAAAAGACAACTCAAACTATTGTTGCATGTGGGCCAAGGTGACGTTGTAGACATTGAAATGAATATTGTTATTGTCTACCATTACCATCCTAATATTTGATACACCTAACAATGCAAGCAAGAAAAAAGTATACATCCATGCATGTAAAAAAGAAGAAGAAGGGAGCTAGTGTTAGGTAGAGAACTAACTAGAGTTTGTCGTATCATTAATATTCTTTGTCTTAGGGGGGTGAGATAGTTGTGCCACATATTGTGTTAAATGACATTTGATCAATGGGTATGGCCCTCCACATGCCAAGATAAAAATCAATGGCTACAAATGCTAGTGTATGCAAAAAAGATAGAGGATGTCTTGAGATTTAACTCAAAGAATACAACATAGAAATGAAGAGTGTATAGCAATGAACATGGCATTCAAATGTGATTGCGATAAAGGTTCCAAACAATAAAGCTATAGCTTACAAGTTACGTGCTTGTGATCGAGCAAATCAATCCTTTTACTTAGTGGGTGAAGTGAGTGACTACCGTGAAACACTATCAAAGGTTTCCTTAATGTAATAGGGTTTTTGTACTTAATAATTAGCCCATAAACCATATTCAATGCAACCCTTTATGTTGACAACACATTTGAAGGTTGCAAGTTCTTGTTCACATCTAACACTTCCCCTCAAGTATGTGCTACCAATGCGAGCTGAGCCATTCACTATAACTTTTATATTGTCAACTCTCTAATTATTTGATCCCTAGACTCTTTTACATCTTTTGTCCACCTTGATGATTCCTCCGGACTCATTTGCAACTATTTTTTTATTGATCTTGATAATTATCTATTGCACAAGAGTTCAAGGTCACCTTCTCTTAATTGAGATATAACATGAGCTAACATTGGATCTCTTTATCTTTGGTCCACCGTTTGATCATTGAATGCTTTCCACTCTAATAGTGGTGTAGCTCTAGATATCACGTGCCATCGACATTCATGCCCAGTGCCCACCTCACTCAACATCTTGATTTCAGCCATAAAACTTTGTACACCACTTTTGAGGTCAACAAGATCCTCAATTCCTTCTTGATAGTCCACTAAATATTTTGAGCCCCCAGAGTGAAACTTAACATGGAAATCAACCACATGTCTTCCTAATCCCAACATAATGTTATAATCCTAAGAGTCATATAGGTTTCTCTTTCCAAAGAGGTATAGAAGTTCAATTGAGAAGCATTAAGGTATACCAAAGAGATTGTGTGCGTGCGTGCGTGCGTGCGTGCGTGTGTGTGTGTGTGAGAGAGAGAGAGAGAGAGAGAGAGAATTAGAATTTTTATCGTCTATAAAGAGGCCAAATTTGACCTATGGGACCAGAGTATACATGTGTTCTTGATATGTGTCTCCTTCCTAAGAAGGGGTATTCATACATTGAAGCACAAAGTCTCTATGTGTGAATAAATCATACACATATGAGCTCAACCTTCTAGGTGGTGTCTTAAGTATGACACTTAAGTTATCACTCCCTCTTAGTATGTCAGAATATCTTGAACGAATTGCACTATATGTCGAGCATGTGAAGAGCAAGTGACATTCATCCTCTACTATGCCTTCATTGCATACTTTACATGTCTTCAAATTCATTATATTTTGATACCATGATGCAATTTCAATACCTAACTCGTGAGATCGAGTACGAAGTAGTGTAAGGGCTCTACGAGCATTACTACTCATATTGGTAATGAGATAAGGTTGGATACGATCAATAGACATTCTTGCTTTATGTTGAGACCAACATTCAAGGTTGACATTTGCAATGTAATATTCTAGCTTTGTCCTCTTAGCATCTTCCCACTTTATCCTTAATGATTCCACCAACCTTTCCTCAATCATTACATAATGAATAACATCACTTGAAAGCTCTAAAAGATCATCCACATCCCATCTTTTAAACCATTTCCTTATGTCAACAACCCAACCGGATGAGAGAATCTTACTCTTATGATTCTTTTGTCACTTATATCCAAAATTCCAATCAAGATGTGGTAATTGATGATTTAGCATATTCTTGACTTTTGTAATGTATGTATATACTCTTTAGAGTGCCAGTATTTCTATAGGTTGAACACTTGTTTCCAAGAGAGAGAGAGAGAGATCAATCAATTATAGATTGAGTCCCCCCCCACTAGACATTTAACCTCAATAACCAACACTTTCTCTCATAGGAACATAGACTGTAGAATCAAAATTGACTACCATGTAAAAAAGCAAGCTGGGGGTATTGCTCAAGTTATGAACACATTATGACTGAGAAAGATAAGGTCATGCTAGGAGATTCAAGCTAACATGTTAACCTCCCACACACCTTGTTTTAGAACATGTGAAGACATAACAATAGCAATTGCAAATACCAATGTAATGATCTTGAATTATTCAAAAGATAATGCTTTTTGGAAAAGTATACATAATTATTCTCTAATTCAAGGAATCTTTTGACAAAAAAGGTTGACCTTTTCCCTTTTATGCATGACATCGTTGCATGAACACTACAAAGAAACAGTAAATTAGTTCGAATGAACGATTACGTGAATTGAACTAGAAATATTTTGAAGCTTAATCATTGGACATTTTATAGTCACTAATAATCATTCATCATCTCTCCATATGACTTACCACTCTTCAAAAAAGTAATCAATTTAAAATTAAACAGGTAAGTTCCAAAATTTTGTTATGCAATCATCAGCATGCATGTAAACCAACAATCAAGAATGCAATTTGATGCCCAAATATAGCATCATGAAAGAATTAAATGGCCTGATACCAATCTGTTAGTACTAAATCGGAGACATGTTGAATGTTGAGACTCCAGCGCTTCAATATTTTGTTCGCAATGTCAGTTCAAATTTGGATCACTGTGCTTCATATGCACTGAATTTCTCCCTATTTCTTCCTACAAAAATTTAATCCTCTTGTGCCCAAAATTTGAGGATAATGTTATTATTATAATTATGCTTCTTTCCTGCCAATTCTGCAACCAAA
This sequence comes from Azolla caroliniana, assembly GCF_043228905.1. NCBI lineage: Eukaryota > Viridiplantae > Streptophyta > Polypodiopsida > Salviniales > Salviniaceae > Azolla > Azolla caroliniana. The sequence continues at coordinate 428 of NW_028231697.1, read as the reverse complement.
AGTTACATCATGATTATCTTCAGGAACAAAAGACATAATACAGAAACCCAAAGACCATCCTATGGTTGTCTTACTTGAAGCAATGTATCCCGAGAGCATTTGTAATCTCCTGAATAACGCTAACAGCAAAGTGAACATACAACGACACTAGAAATAAAAAATGATCAGATTTCCGATCAGTGAAGCTCCTCAAACAATATGTGAATGAAAATCAATTGAAAGAAATGGCTTACTTGTAAAAGCACAGTACCCAAAAAGTATCCATTGCTCATCCACCAGAGGAGATCTGCTATGGTGACAGCAAAATGTGATGCTTAAATCAACATAATTTAGGTTATACCCAGTAAATACAAAAAATGCAGTAAGAAAAGAATCATATATGATTAAAAGCTTCTTACCCCCCTAAATATTTTGCAGACACAGCGTTG
>NW_028231696.1:0-10572 GCF_043228905.1 Azolla caroliniana | reverse complement strand
TGGGTGTAGAAAAGCAAGATAATCATAAATCAAAATGATCTCTCCCTGATACAGACACATCACGACACAATAGACATTATGCATATCATAGCGTTATCCCTTTGATTATTTAAAGAGTCATTCATACTCCAATCTAGCAAGATCATATTTCAAATGCTTCCCTTGATGGCAATATGCCAAAGTTTAAGTCAATACCATTGTAGAATTAGCCATTTGGGGTGATAGTGTGAGAATACACTCCATGATTGCTAGCATGTCCCATGGCACCATCCATTATCATTAAGGATTCTCGATAAGACCTAAATTTTCAAAGATATGGAAAAAGAAGATAAGAAAAGCTTGAATTGTGCGTGTGAGATCAACACTCTTTTGTGGATAGTTGGAATAAATATATATGAGGACAAAAGCATCTAGTATGGATGATGACTACTATACATTTGTTGAAATGAATTCACACTTCCAATCATGACATGGAGATGTACAATCGTATCAAGATATCAATATCCCACAAGCATTCAAGACCCTGTATACATGCATGTCAAACCAAATTGTGTGCTTGGCTTACTTTCTCATCTTTATGCACATGAATTTTAGTTCACATACCACTCAACATGCTATGTATGTAGCTTTCCTTATATTGACATCTGGTTGGATCATTGGTTGAAATCAATGTCCATAACTTGTCCCACACCCTTTTCTTTTATCAAACTTTATTCGTAAAAGGGATAGAATTGTATTAATAAAAAGGTTACCTTGTCACTCAAATAACATGTTCACTTGGGATGATTTTCCAATAGATAGTAGGAGTACACTCAAAACATACCATCACACCCATGGATTGAAGATTAAAGCCCCAACCTTAAGGATTAATTGCATAGGTGTAAGCTAAGTAATAATGTAAGGAAGTTATATATATTATCAATTTGACATGAGGCCCCTCACCCACGGATTGAGACTTAAAGTATGTTGTATATTTAATATGTAAGGTGAAAGATAGGTGGGGAATTAAGGAACAAGGTTGAACAAAACCAACTAGCTGGTTTTGTGGGTGATATAAGGGGGGAGGGAGGGAGAGATCAAGAAGATCTTGAAGAGAGAAAGATCAGAAAGAAAAAGGAAAAGGAAAGAAATGGGTGTGGAGGATCAATCAACAAAGTCATTCATGGTAAATAAAGTGAGTGCTAGTGGTGGTGTTGATAATTCATGGAGATCTATGGAGGTGGTTCTACGAGTCTTGGTGGCGGTAATAGCGGCTACTGCGGCAATTGTGATGGGTAAAGATAAGCAGCAAAATGTCTTCCAAGTTGCAAGTGTGAAAATTACGGTTTCCGCTCAATACACAGATGTTCGCGCATTCGTGTAAATAATTCTCTATCACTCTCTCACACATTTGTTTCCCATGGATGCTTAATTATAAGTAGATGCTTAATTATACATCAAAAGTCATTAATATGTGAGAACCCATAGCTCTATCCACGGTCATGGCCTCAAAAACATATGGAAATTTATTTGGCATGTGTTAAAGAACAATTCAAGAGTTGCAGCTATGGGACTGGGAGTTGTTTTTGTTTGGTTTCATCTGTTCAGCAAATTAGACTTCATGAATGAATCCTTAAACTATCTAACATAAATACAGTCCTCTGGTGGGTGGGTGGCCAACTTTGAGCTAATCAAAACTAATTTATCGTCCGAGACAACACAGAAGTCGACGCGATAACTAACATATTCAACAAAATATATATTCCCAACCAATCACAATTTTGAGGCAATAACGTTTTCTCCAAAGTGTTCCGATCAATCACATTATAATAATCTTTATGGTGTAAATTAAGTTCTAATCATATAAGAACTCTAATTAGTCAATACTAGTGAATAGTTTTTTATGAATGGTATACTTAGCCTAAATTTATAGTTGAGAAAAAGGCATAAGGATTTAAAAAGAAATATGCCCCACTTCACATGCTAGTGTCTCTCTTTGGAAGAGGTTTTTGAGTTTTGAGTTACCTCATTTCCTTCTTTATTACTAGGTAACATTAAGTTCGGGTGGTCTTTGAAAAACACCAATATGCCCCTATTGTTTTCTAGTTCTTGATTTTCTCAAATGATCCAAAATACCCCTTGAATCTAATTGTTTGTTTATTTAGTAATGACAACTTGGTTTTAATCATGAATGCTTTACAAAGCACTTGTTTAGCAATAAAATATTTCATCTTTTCAAGCTTTTAATCACTAATTAGATTGAATGAGATCTACAGATTAATACAGAATAAATAACATGGCCATTTACCATTTTGTTCTAGGTTCTTTGTGTATGCAAATGCTATTGTGGCAATCTACTCGATACTCATTATGCCATCCCGGTTTCTAGTTGTGAAAAAGCGATGGATCCTAGGCCTTATATTTGTCATGGACCAGGTGAAAACAATTTTCATATCTAGAAATACTTGAGGCTATAAGTTTTGTTGACAAGGGGTATTAATTTAAGGAAACTTTTGTTTAAAAGTTACATGTTGCTAGGGATATATCTAAATACATTGAACATATCATTGATGTTAATAATCACTTCATAATGCACATTAAGTACATCCTTTTGATGGATGTCAATGTAGGGAGCATTCATTTTAAGTCATTAATGTTTTTTCCATGTAAAACACAAGGTTATGGCATACTTGTTGATGGCATCCGCAGCAGCATCAACTGAAGTAGCATATGTTGCAAAGCAAGGAGAGAGCAAGCTCATGTGGAGTGAAGTTTGTAGCAACTATGAACGGTTTTGTCTGTTGGTGGGTATTTCTATTGTCTTCTCCTTCATAGCGGTCCTAACAATGGCTATGCTTGTCACATTGTCTGGCCGTCGTTTTTTTCTCCACACCGCATCCTCAAAATCATAACCAAGTAGCAATTGTTGCATTGTATGATAAAATCCTATGTATAAGGTTTACAACATAATCACATATTTAGGATTCATATCTACTACCCTAACTAGAAACCTTGATCGTATCACAAACTTCATTCTTATATTTATGTACCCATTTACCATGCACATAAATGTTGCATTATATTTTTGTAAAACAAATGTATGAATGAATTGGTTGATGCTTTTTCATGAGGATCTCAATTTCACTCAGGATTTATGGCCCTAACTTGTTACTCCTAATCTCTTTCTCATAACAATTATGCATATCTTTTACGGCTTATGATTTCACAAAACAAATTGTAGAATATTGAATATGCATTGTGAATCTCATGATTTGCAACGTTTAGTTTCAAATCTTGCATTGTTGACTATAATGTTTTGAATAGATTTTCCTTGACATGGGTTGGTTAAATCATCACTCGCAAACACGAGAGGGGATCATCATATATTGTGTTTTTCATGTCTTCTTGGAATCTTCAAGATAAAACATTTTGATATACTTGTCATGATGAGAGCCTCAATTAAACTAACAAATGTGCAACAATGTTGGTGTGAGCTACAAGAACCAGCAAGACTAGCAATCCACATAAATTAGGGTAGCTATGATTGGCAATGCATATATTGGATTGACAAATAAGGGTTAGCAAACCAACTTTTGAAGGTTAGCTCTCCCTTCACATTCTCATGCTATTGGCATAAGAGGGCTATCTAGAGCTTAGGTATGAAATGGAGGTTATACACTTACTCACGTCTTAGTGAACATGTACAAATGGGCGTGAGAAATATGCGAAATACATAAACCCCTATTGTGATACAAAGGTTAATACCAACATCTGATCAAACAAATGATATCAAATAAGAAACAAGTGGAGCAAAAACTACAAGCTATTCAACAAAAAAGAAGGTATGGCATAATTCCACCTCAGACTAGAAGTTGTATCTGAAAATAAGTGAAGCCCTTGCCATCGTTTCTTAAAGTCCACTTGACGTTGCCATAGAACATCAGCTAAACCTTGCAGATCATCATATTGACCACGTAGTGTATGGACAAATAACAACCAAAATTCAATAAGCATGGTGCGGAGATGTATGTGAGCATTATTAAAAATGAGATCACATCTCGCTTTCCATATTATCCAAAGAGCTAATGACATAATAGTACGCCAAATAACTAGATTTTCAATTCTAAACCGTGGAATAGAAGAAGGAAATGAGGTGAGATTGAGGTGTCTATGGGAAAAGTGAAAAACATGAGAAGCATGCGTACTTTCATACTTCATAACATCTCCATGAAGGACATCCCATAATACTGCACCCCACGAGAAAATAGAATGAGAATAATGATGTCTGAGCAATAAAAACAACTTACTCCAAAATTGCTTGATCTTGGGACATAACCAAAACACATGCAAAATAGATTCCATAAATGCACCACAATGCATTCCACAAGCATAATGCATTGAAACATCCAATGAAAACAAATCACTTTTTTCGGAAACTACATACTCCACAACCATTTCCAAAATTTGGTAAGTTGCAATGCATTCACATTATTTGCAATCCAATGCTTCATGGCAACATGGCATTTATACTTTGATTGCAACAACAAATTTCTACCTAGCTTAACCAAATATGGGGAAAACTACAAATGTTTACCATTTCCACCAACACTCAACTTTTTCCATTGATAATTAGCCGGATCCTAGTCCAAATTGTAAAAAGGTTTTTTTTTAAACCCCACAATGAACAACATCGCAATCATTCTTGAAAGGGTGGATCCAAGAACCATTTTTTTATAGATCTTGTAACTACTCAAATAGTTGAAACATTGGTGGACATCTACACCTCTGATGCAGAAAATGCATGCCACAACCTACCATCATCATCCACATTAAAGTATATAGTATGACCCGCAATGTTAGTTACTTTAGCTCCTAAAATAACTTTTAAAGGAGAGAAATAACCAAACCAAATCTAATTGCTAGAGGGTGGCCATGAAGCCATAAATTGTCCCAATGCCACTTGCATATCATTGCACATAATAGCACCTCCTTGATTTCAAAGCATAGACAAAGATTGTAACGGTTGATTCATAACATAGCATCCCCATGATGAACATTACTTGCAACTGATACATCCAAAGAAGCCGAATTCAAGCGAGGACGGCTACCAAGCAGAAAACCCCTTGCATCATAGAAGAGAAAATTCTAGGTCAAAGGCATCTTCCAAACTAGAAACTTTTTAACAACTAACCAATTTGTGAGAATTCCATCAAAAAAATTATTTTCTTATAAGGTTGTTTTAAACACATGAAAATTCTTAATCAAGGCCCACCTTAATGAGGGTTGCCACATTCCACCTATTGTCGGACACATAGTACACAACCTATGCATCATCAGCTAATTCCAAACACTTTACATTGGCAACATAGCCCTACACACAAATTTAGAAAGCAAAGCCTTACATTGTGCTTCCGGATCCACTAGCCCCAACCCACCATTTTGTCGTGGAGCAATCAATACTACCCAAGCTACTTTAGGCCTTTTATCTTGACTTGTTTTTCCTCCCCATATGTAATTGTGAATGAGGCGTTGCACTTGCAAAATACATCATCTAGCAAACAACGTAGCAGAAGTGTTGAACGGACAAGCTCAACCGGATCCGGATCGGCTGAACAAGCCAGAGCCGAATCGGAGTCCGGAATGAAGAGCCGGACGAGCCGGTTTTGTATTAGCTTCCGCAATCGTATTCTTTTACATGATCTAGCAAACAAGGTAGTAGAAGCAATATACCAAATAGTTGCTAGAAGAACTTGGTTAGCTACAAGTACACGACTTGCAAATGATAGGTTAACCGAATCCCAAAGCAACAATTTTCTCCTTAACCTTACAAGTAGAGGAGCAACTAACATATCTTCATTAACATTTTAAGTCCCACTTGGCAGTCTAAGTAATGAGTTACTTAGTGGTTCCATCAGGAACCCACTTGAATTCCTAAGGAAGCATCCAAGTAGGCAATAAATTTTGTGATACCCAAAAACTAAGAGATTTATGTCGATTTATCTTTGCTCTAGAGGCCAAACAGAATTCCTCCACTACTACTTGCAATTTACTTAAATTATCATCATTACCTTGGACATAAATTGCAGTATCATCTGCGAATTCTAAATCCAATAGTTGTTGCATTGCAGGCAAAGGCAAACCCTTCAAAGAAACTTGAGATGAATTTAAATACATTGAAAATGTTTCCATTACAGTTAGCAAAAACAAGAATGTGGACAATGGACAACCTTGACGTACAGAACGCGAAATAACGAATTTTCTAGTTTGCCCACCAACTACCAAGACTGAATTAAAGGCCTCACGATACAACGAAGCTACAGCCCTAATCCATTGAATAGGAAAACCTAATCTCAGAAAAGAAGCTTCCATGAAGTCCCAATCAACTCTGTCATATGCCTTTTCAAAATCTAATAAAAGTACCACAAGATCTTATTTATTCTTCGTTGCAATCTTTGTTAATTCCCAGAACAAAAAGACATTATAAAAATACTATGTTCTTGCATAAATCTTGTCTAAGATTCATGCACAATATCAGGAAGAAAGGGTTGTAATCTCAAAGCCAATAACTTAACATAAATTTTTTAAATTGTATTCAATGGAGTAATGGAGTGCCAACCCTTAACCTCATCCGTAACTACATCACCTTTCGGAATGAGGCATATCAATCCCTCTTTCCACATTTGTGGCATAATACCTGTATTGAATATTTTTTGAAATGCTGCAAGTAAATCATCAACGATCAAATCCCAATATGTAATAAGTGGCTACAATATGCCTCATTTCGAAACAAAGAAGTGGCTACAACAAAGAAGGTTGTAGGTGATCCATCATATCTTCCAAACAAGGTGAAAAAGCTAGGCAGGAAATCTGACATGAATTAGTCTTTTGGGACCCGTGGATGAAATTTTCTTCGATACCTATGATAGATTTGTACCAGTCAATGAACCTTCATTGGATCAATGCTATATATCCAGTAGCTATGATGCAACCACCCATTTTGAGACCGTTGTGGAAGATGTTTTGGCAATGTATACAACTATCACTGGAAAGGTTTTGGATTTGTCTATGGATTTAAGTGCAGCTAGTGCAGCTGATGAGTATTTCTTTTTGCCATCTCTCTTTATGGGAGACATACAGTTCATTACAGAGCCAAATTGCAATATTTTTTTCTCCATATGTTAAGACCAGTCAGATTTTCTGGTGTCTTGCATAGGGTTTGCCAAGGACAATGATCATGATTAGGAATGATTATTATGGTGGAGAGTCAACATCTCTCAATCTTACACAGTTGTGGTCCAAATTTAGAGGCAGTGACAAGCCTCCTATGTTTAAAGTCGTTGATGGGAGCTATGTTTTTAACAAAGGGAAGATCCACAAGGTTCCTGCTACAGATGTAGTAGCATTGAATTCTCCCCTCATGGGTCTATTTGAGTTTGACTTGGGAGATACAAGTTATTTAAGATATATGGGACTGCAAGTAGCTTGGAATGTGTCTACAGAATAACTTTCAGATTAGTTGACTAGTTTTCTCTACTTTGGAGTACATAGATTGCTTTCCTCAAACCATCATCTTATAAAGATGAGTTGGGAAAAATATTTTGTATGTTGTTGTTATGACTTTTCTAAAAACTAATGGAAGGATATGTTCTTTTGAGAAAAAAAAAAAATGCTTCATTCCATCTCTATCCGTTGTGACAGTGCCGTTAGATATTTTCAATTGTACAATCTGAATTGTATATCTTTTAGGCATAACATGTTGGAAAAATAAATTTGACATGGTGTCACCTTTTGCACACCATCTTGCTGGAGATGCTTGAAAAAAACATTGAGCACGTTTTTGTTGCAAAGAAGAAATAATCATCATAGCATTTTGTAATTAAGAATGAATATATTGAGAATGAGGTTGTTTTTCTTGCAAAATTTGAAGAGAAGTCAAACTTCTCTTAGCATTCAACAAACTTCTAGTGTAATTACTTTGTTTTAACTTAGCTTGTTGTATAAAGAAGTTGGAAACTTCTACATATCTACATCTTTTTGCAAAGTGTCCATACTACATTCCGATAGTGCAAATTGAGGGGGATTGGAGCAAAGCATATCAACAATTTTCCCCTTGCCCACTTTATCTGAAAATGTATCGAAAGCCATTTCTTGCTAAGTTTCATGAGGCAACAAAGTAGTGACAACACTATTACTTTGATTATTCATAGTAGAACTAGGCTTCACATGGCCAACCAAATAGTCTTTTGCCAAATGGCCAATTTTTTTACAAGAAAAACATTGGTTGGGCAAACCAAAATAAAGCACTTTCTGGAATTTTTGAAACATATTACCTTGCAGCTTTGGAAGATAAATCCAATTAGGTAAAATTGCAACCTTTTTACAGAGTAACTTGACAAACGGAGCTCCTCCTTTTTCTACAATGTCCCTAAACGTAGATGAGTTAACATGTAGAACTCTTCCGATTGTTGCCCCAATTTTGTGAAGAACCTCCCTCCACTCCCTATCTAGGCTTGGAAAAACAACAGTACATGTCGTTGCCTCCGCCTGTAGAACTATTGTATCAAAACCATGGGTCCATGGGAAAAAACGAACCCATGCACCAGAGATGTCTACCAAGGTAATGGAAAGGAGATTACGAACAGAAGAATGTTGAACTGCAAACTCCAATTGATAGCAACCTCAGCCCATCAGATGTATATCAATAATCTTATCAAGTTTCTCCTCTAATGTTGTCTGAAGCATATGACGTAGATCCCCTCTACTTGATCAATTTCCCAAGACTTGGGCAATAACCGAGCATTGGTCCAAATGCTGTCTGAAGCAGATGACAGAGATTCCCTCTACTCGATCAGTTTCCCAAGACTTGGGCAATAACCGAGCATTGGTCCAAGAGTTTGACTTCATTGAGGACAATGTGCTCATCCTCCGGTCCCAATTGGACATCGATAGTATCGTCGATCGTAGGAGAAGCAAGAGCAATTCATTGGTGTTGACATTGACGACGACGGTGTAGGGAACGATTTTGTTCTCTCTTTGTCCTACCTTTATCTTCAAAGTACACATTTGGTGGAACTTTCCATGCACAAGCAATGGAGGCATACTACAAATTTACCAGTGGTCGGTTGCATTGATGTGTCCAAACTGTCAAACTTCCTTTAATAATGGCATCAAGAATAATGCACAAGAAAGGAAGAAATTATATTGATGAATAACCCTCACACAATGCTACCATGAAGATTTGGGGAATTAGTTGGTGGTCCTAATGCAATGAAATAAGATAGATGTGTATTATGTGTTGTGTGTGTGCGATATATAATGTATAAAAGATTAATAGGGACTATTAAGTGGGGTAAGACAACATTCAACATTTGTGAGTAATTCAACTACTAATTGACTATATATTTAACGTGTAATCAACAACATATACACGAGAGTAACAAGTGGTTTGTAAAATTCCACATTCTCAATACCTTTTTATTGCTCGTCACAAGGACAATGGGTGCGAGTAAATTGCCCTAAGTTCTCTCACATAGGAAAATGGAACTTGAGTGTTGATATGTAACCTTAAATGTGAGTTCACACATAATATGAACAGTTGAGCTTGTTATCTCAACAACTTGCACCTTGTTATCATCCAACACAATCTAGATGTGTCATAATGAGCATGGTGGCAAATCGCCTTCCATGAAACCCCAATATTCTTCTCTAAAAGGAATTGTGTTATTTTATATGCCCAACTTGCAAAGTTGGTTCATCAAGCATCTCACTTTATAGAGAGCTTCCTACTTGCACATTCATCTTCTAGGTGGCCTTGTCTTCACCTTGATGCGATCTTTACAACACATAAAAACTCTTGGGGCTCTTCCATGTATGAGTTATGTAGTTGTTTACAATAAACCAAAACCCGAAACACAAACAATCGACCACATTAGCATATAGGGCCAATTCTTCAACGATAACTTCAAGATCAATAGACAAGGCACAAATATGTGATGTTGATTAATAAAAAGCTATGCTAATGAATAACACAAACACTATGATACCATATAAAGATTCAAAGACTAGATCGGAAGTCCTTGTGTAATAGGATAGATAGATGTGCAATGCAATGAAATGGATAGGTGTATTGTGTACATATGTGTTATATGTGCATAGAATATACTATAGATTAAGTACTCATATTTAAAAAATGGGACAAGTTTACCATGCAACTAATTTAAATGCTAATCAACTTATAGACAACATTTAATGGAAAAGATGAGCTTGGGCTTCATTTATATAGAACAATCAAATAATTATGGGAGAGTGTGTCAGATACCTAAGGTATCCAATAGTTCATTCAATGCAAAGGCATCTCCCAATCATAAAATCAATGTTGGACCTCAACACATAACGAATGTAGTTTAGCTTTCTTAACAATCTAGGCTTCACAATCCTCATTATATAATTCATTATTTCTTGGTCTTCTATCCAAATTCTTGTATGGTTGACCAAAACCTCATTTACATATTTACTTTTTTAATTCTCATGAATTACCTTAGCTTTCATGTAGGTTGATGATAGATGGAGATCCTCATGGTCCCATAGATAGAT
>NW_028231695.1:0-10592 GCF_043228905.1 Azolla caroliniana | reverse complement strand
TCCCTTGAGGACTTGTATATAAAGCCGATTGTGCTCTGGTTTTTTTAGTTGATCAATATAGTTTTCTCTTCTGTGCATAATCTCTCATCTCTGTCTTGTGCACATTTCATTTCTGGTTGTTTTCTCTGATTCCTTCTCTCTCTCACACTCCCACTCTCACATATGCACAACTCTTCCACACAGTCCGACTCTACGAGAGTTAGCATTCTTTACAGCCTATTTCCATGTAAATCAATGCTGACATATTGAGATGCAAGCTGAAAATGGTTGCACTGCGTAACTCGTGTTGTTCCAGAACATGACTTCTTCCTATGGTATGTTTCAGGTTCAGTACCAACGTTTTGAGGACATAAAGACTTCGAAAAGAGGATGGAATATTCCCCTCTTTTCAGCTTTTCTACAGAGTCAAACGTTTGAAGATGTTTCTACCAATGCTCTAGCCTTTGATCATCTTACAGTTAGTGATTTTCTCCGCTCAGTTTTGGGTTCCTCCCCAGAGAAACCGAAGGAATATCAGCCTGAATCAAATGAGGTACCATCACAAGAGCAGAACACAGAAAATTGTAACGAAACTAGTCCTCTAACAAGCAATATGAACTTGAGCAGTGATCCTATGGACAGGGACAACATACCTGACTTGCAGAAAGTTCAGAACTCAGATACAGAAGAGCAATTGAATAACAAACCTTCAAATGAAGAGTTTTTAAGTTTTTTAAGAAAAGGTATCAGTGAAACTTTTGGCGCTAGCATAAATGAACCTAGGTTTCCTTTACTTGACAGTGTGAACTGGGATGCCTTGGATGTAATTAAAAACCTTGGACTGGTCTCCAAAAACAAGGCAGACTCACAGTATGTTGAGAGTGGGCTTGCAATTGCAACTACCGAAAAGAACGAGTTCTCTGCTGAGGTATCGGCTACAGAGAATGCAGCTCCTCCAACTGAAGATTTAAAGAAAGTGTCAATGGCCTTACTCAAGCAAGCAGAAGAGACACTCAAGACATGGACAGTGCTTTCTGCATCGTTAACAGGAGGCGAAAACAAACCTACGCAAACAGCTATCATTACAGAGATGATTCCATCAGCTCCTGAGACGACTGATGAGTTGCTCACATCCGATGAAAGACTTAAAGAACTTGAAGAGGCGAGGAAAATGTTTGAGAAGGCAGAGAGTGCAATGGAGGCTTGGGCAGTTCTAGCAACTTCATTAGGACATAAAAGCTTTGTCAAGTCAGCATTTGAGAAAATCTGTTTCCTTGACAATAGCAAAACTGACACTCAGGTATGTCATTTTAATCAGCTGTTATTACCCTGCACAATTGACTAAAATATTCCTCATCAACTCCAAAATTTGGCAATTTCTTCTCTTTGTATTATTGATTGTCTGTTCTGCTCATGAAAGGTTGCTGTTTGGCGTGATGCTCAGCATCAGAGACTGGTGGTTGCATTTCGAGGAACTGAGCAGGTTAACTCCTTAAATGCTACCCTAAATTTAAATCTGAACTATGGAAAATTAGGCTCTCTTAAAATCTCTGAATGCTTGACAACAGAATACTGCTGATTTACAATAGAAAGATAGAAAGAAAAAAAGCAAGATATTTTAATGTCTTTTAAGAGGCCAAAATAACCTTTAAGACCAAACAAGAAAATAGAATGTATTTGTGATGTAAAGCAGAGAATTTTTGCTTTCAACAGTGGTAAAAGGGTACAATGCTGCGTGTTTATTGTCCATTCTCTGTAAATCATTGGTTATACATATACAATGTTTGAAACGAATAGTAGAAGCTATTTGCATTTTTCTTATTTGCCTCATATGCGAACTTTTGCTTGTAAGGTCTAATGGGATGGGATAGCCTTCTTCATTCACATGGTGGATACAATCTCGTTTAAATAGCCTCCTGATTCTTACTCCGTCCAGTCTTATTATCCCCCAGAACATATGATATGGTACCCTTAAAGCCTGCACCTTTGAGGGACTATGTTATCGATCATATATATGATGATTGAACACTTCGTGCATAGAATATACCATATAGCCGATGTCATCCATGAGTGAACAGTGGGCTGGTATGGTGAATGGGCCATTGAAGACCCATTGAACATAGACAAATCATTTTACAGAATAATCCGTAGCTCTCTAGATCCATCGAATCCCTACCTTTAATAAGAGAGTCATGCCACAGTTACCCAGTTAAAACCTTATGCCAAGAACGATACTTTAAAATCACTGGAGAAACGTTCTACTACTACCTGATGTTGAAGACCCATTGAACATAGACGAATCATTTTACAGAATAATCTGTAGCTCTCTAGATCCATGGAATCCCTACCATTATTAAGGGAGGCATGCCACACTAACCCAGTTAAAATTTTATGCCAAGAGTGGCACTACAAAATCAACGAAGAAGTGTTCTACGACTACCTGATGATGATAGGCTTGGGATCTCCCCCAGCCTATAATTTTTGCATGCCTTGTTTTCTATACTATGTAAGCCTTCTTTTCTATATACTTTCCATTATTACCCACCTTTTTCCCACCTTTAGCCATTTCAAAAATGAAAGAACAATGAACATAATATGGGGCGAAGCAGCATCTAGGTGGACTAAAAATATCAAGCTTATCTTATGCTTGGCAATCACAGCTGTCAATATTTCAAACATACATGTGTTTTTACTGTTTCGAATGATAACTGTAATCCATGGTAATGATGCTAAATGCAATTTAAGTAAAGACGTAATGCAGATCTTGCATGTCACTGTGGTGGAGGTTTTTATTAGCCTTTCATTGTGTATACACATATTGTTTAAGTGGGTTGCCATTGGGTTGTTGGAATCATGTCTCCACTCTGATCAACAAACAATTGGAAGAATCAAATTCTCAACACTAATACCCTCGTGCATTGACACTATCAACTGTAAAGCAGACCTTGCAAAACCCTAGAAGGAGGAGTTTTGAAGGCAATGGAATTTCTGTCTATGGAGTGGATTAAGAATGGTAGTGTCAAATTTGTGAGTTGGCATTTCTTGCCTCTTCTTTGGGTTTTTGACCTGGATGATTACTGCACACAGTATGTGTGATCCTTTTTGAGGCTGTTCTATCTATCTTATCACAAATATAATTGCAGTTAAACAATTTTACAAAAGTGGAAGTAAATCAAATCTTGAGGTTCCTCTAAGATTTAGATCAAAGTTTTAATGAAAATACTCTTGGCGTAATGTTTTTAACATAATTGTTCTCTGAAACTCCTGATGTATTATAGGCGTGTAAATTAACATTATTACGTGGGGTATTTCAGGTGAAATGGAAAGATATAAAGACTGATCTAATGCTTTTACCTGTAAGGTAACTGGACTACATTACGGTTTCATTTAATATACCTAAGTGTTATATGATTCCCTCAAATCCTTTTATATTACTCATGCTACTGATGGCAAACCTCAATATGAGGTCAAACCCATGAAAAATGATTGGTAGCTCACTATATCTGTTTCAGAAAGAAACATTCAAAGAAACAAAGTCCACAAAGAAAGGTATATTTATGTCTCTTAAGAAGCCAAAATAATAAGATAAGAATTGGTGTCTTATTGTTGAGAACAAAACCAAAATGAATATAGTTGAAGTAGTAACCATTGATCACGCCAATGATGAATATCCATTTACATTCATTACAACTTCAGCCTTATTAAAAGGCGCATTACTAATCTTAATTTACATTCAATTGCTACCATAATTATTGTCACACATTACTCGTAATACATTTTATTGGTTCTTTAGTATGTTTGACGGTTATGGATCATTATAGATGCCATGGAAATTCTTGTAGACCGTACGTATTAGAGAATTTCTTTTCAAGTTTGTATTCTTTGGTTTCAAATTTGTGTGCGAAGCATATCTGTTGTCAAAACCTGCAAGTCTTCACTTTTATTGCAGTTTCAACCCAGAGCGAGCTGGAGGAGAATTTAAACATGAGGAAATGGTAACTTATGAATTATATCTTGGTTTAAAAGAAAATGATGTGTCCGATTTTTATTATTTCTATTTTGAACCAGATACATGGAGGTTTCTTGAGTGCCTATGATTCAGTTCGCAATCGGCTGATGTCCATTCTAAAAGCCTCAATTGGATTTAGGTATTTGTCACCATTCCAGGCTTGCTTATAGATTAGATGCGCCCCGTAGTGACTATTGACTTTTTACTTACACTTTTTTTATCTAGTCATACTTTCAACAATTTTGTTAGTACAACTAGTTTTTGAGAAAAGTGAGAAAGAACAGGTGAAAGTCATACTTGGAATGCAGATGTAAAATATAGCAAAGAATGAAGAACAGTAAGTATTCTACTATTATAAAGAAAGGAAATAAAGGGGACTGTAGGTCTTAATAACGGCATTGTAGCTTGTCTAGTTGTTTCAGCCACATAGGTAGTATTAACTTCAAACTTTCGTGTACTGTAGAGTTAGAAAAGCTGTAAATATAGCCTGTAGATTTTCTCCAGAAAATGCAGAATGATTTGTAAAAGAGATTGTTTGGTCACTGTTCTAGCCATTTAAAATCAATTTATTAATATGCTTAAATTGGTGTAACCAATTTTCCAGTGATGCACAATGTAACACACATCCATGGAAAGTATATGTCACTGGACATAGCCTTGGTGGTGCATTAGCTACCCTCTTTGCACTTGAGATTTCAACCAGTAAGTTGGCCAGGTACATCATAACTCATGGTTTTTATCTTGTTCCATTTCAATATTGATAAACTAAAGACTATTTAAGTTGTCTCTAATTCAGGCAGGGATTCATCAAAGTTTCGATGTATAACTTTGGCTCTCCTAGGGTGGGCAACAAAAACTTTGCTGAGCGATATAATAAGGTATGTGTTTTCCACTGATCCATTTAATTTATATGTATGTATGTGTGTGTGCGTGGATTCATGTATTTATTTAATTTTCATCTTAACATCTTGGATCTTTGAATGCATCTGTAATATACACAAGTGAAGTTATGCTTGGAATCCAGTCATGTCTAGATTTTCTCCTGAAGGTGTGATATTATTTCATTGTGTCAACATTAACGCTGGATTATGTTAGCAACATGATAAGCAAATCCACCTTTGAAATAATGATAAGCTACCTAGTAAATGTTGCCTCAATGACATCAATTGTAATATATCATACCTGTATATTTAACTTGGATTATGTTAATTAATGTTGATTCTTAAGTAGCAATTCCTGTAAGAAAGTTAGTTGTAGAATAATAGCGTTTTGAATTTTTTGAACATTTAATAAGAAGAAACATATTAAAATTATGGTAATTTTTAACTTTCCATTAAACAGTTCAAGTATGGGTCCAAAACCATAAAGGTACCTAAATCTGCATGTTCCATGGGGTCAGGGTATCAAACCTGTGACCCTTCCCTATAAAGTTTTAAGATTTTACCATAAGTCTCTTCCTTTTTTATGCATATTTAGATTATATGTATAAATTCATAAAGTTAAAAAAAGGGGACAAATATCTAAAGCGTCTTTTACAAATCTGGAGTACTTATTGTCCAGTCAGGATTTGTTGGCAGGCATTTTAAAATGCCACAGCGATTCATCATCACATGTAAAACTGTTCTTCATGTCACTATATTTCTTATTTTCAGCCAAAAACTACACAGATTTGTTTTTAAGAGAAAAAAGTTATAATATGGGAAACCGCTGCCGCTGCCATTCATTTTCTATCCAATGATATGAATCTGATATCTTATTAAATGATTGGATTTGTATTCTCTTTCATTTCTAGTCTGCCTATCCAAGGAACACATAAATGCATATTCTATACATGGAATATCCATTCACCATTACTGTTCCTTGACCAGGAAAATAATAACAAGTTTAATACAACTGGTAATTTCTCTGGCAATTTCTGAGCTGTACAAACTCATGGTTATCTCATGACCACTTTAAATGTCCTTGACCTCACAGAGCTGTGTCCTCTACAGATTGTCAAAGATAGCTGGCGTGTGGTGAATCGTCGAGATATAATTCCAACTGTGCCTCGTTTGATGGGTTATTGTCATGTAGCTCAACCTATTTACCTAACAGCAGGCGATGTCTATGATGCCACAGTATATCATCTCACACTCATCATTAAATGTTAATGCTTATTTCTTAAGTTTAGGGTTTGATCAATTGCCAGATAATGTAATAAATAGCAGATTGACTTCATTTATTTGTATATATTACTACAATTTATGCATACTATTTTGTGTATGGAGTGCACTATTTTGTTAAGTGATTAGTACAGTGATCTACATATGACTTTTGCAGCTATCTTTGACGGATTCTGAACACTCTTTTTTATCATTAGGTAAGTATGGAGCTTGTGGGAGATGGATACCATGCAGATGTGATTGGTGAAGCAACACCTGATTTTCTTCTTAAAGAATTTGTATGTTGCCATTTTCTTGCATTAAATATAAAATGTTTGGGTGTCCAGAAACATTAATAAATTCCAATAATGAAAGGATATAAGCAGCTGGTAAAGCATTATGAAGGTAGTAGACATTGTATATCACAACAAACCCCTAAATCTAACCCATCATCTATAAAATAGTATTATCTCACACTTCCTGCCATGATTTTTTATTCTCTAGCCCTTCTAGTGTTAATTCTAAATTCTGGAGGGATGGGCATACCCATAGTTCAAATACTGCTCATGGTCTCTGATTAACAGGAATAGGAAAACTGTCTTTCTATTCGAAAATTTGAACTCAATAGTTTTTTATACTAAGTAGGTATCTAGAACGAAGCTTGATAACCCTAAACCGGAAACATGTGTGTTTTTGTCCTGAGGATTGATCGTACCCTATTTGTGTAAACATTTAAAAAAAATGAAGGACTATTTGTAACCTGCATCTCATGTAGATCCCTGACCTTCTCTCTGAAGATAAAGAATCAGATATTTTTACTGGATCCATTGATAGAAGTATACTTTTCTGTATTTAATCTAATGCAGATGAAGGGAGAAAAAAATCTTATCTCTAAGCTTTTGGAAACAGAGATTGCAATGTTTCGTGCCATTAGAGATGGTAGTGCTTTAATGCAGCACATGGAGGATTTCTATTACATTTCACTACTCGAGGTAATGTTTTAAATAATAAGCATGTTTCTATCAAAGTTTTGAATTATGGTCTAGTTTCTAATCATGTTTTCAATACTCATGTTTAGTTCTTACAAAATGAACTACTATGTGTGTGTGGGTACATATGTAGTATATATGTATTTGACACTTGAGTTTGTGATGTGCAGAGTGTGAGCTCGAGATTGCCTATTGTAGAAAAAGAGAAAAAACAGTGAAGCCTGAGCACATTCTTGGTATATTCTCGTGATTTATTGTCCATTTTGACCTATTTGTCTGTGTATGTAGCAGTGTACATATTTGTTGTCTCTATAATGTGTATGTTCCAAGAAACCTGTTCATAAATGTACAAATCCATTAATGGGATTTGATTGTAATAAGAGAACATATTATGCAAAATCATTTCCATTATTGTGGAAATCTCCTAATTTTACAAATCTTCTCAGGTATATTGAGGTCAGAAATAAGCTTTGCCAATGGATATGTATTGAACGCATGTTGAATTCATTAAGTATACATGCTGGCTGATGGATCATTACATGTACACCTAACAATAAATGTTATATAAGTTAAAACTCTGGGTTAATGTCCTAAGAAATGAGAACAATTAACATATATCAAGTGCATTTGTTTGTCCTACATCCATTGTCATTATTGATGTATGATCTCTTTTATTTCCTTAAGAACAAGATAATTGCAAATGATGTAATATTAAAAAAAAGCAAGAACCAATCTACTTTGCTGGGAGGTTGTGATGCAGAATGTATTGCCATTGTTGAAGAGTGAATGGCTTAATAACTTTGTAAAGAATCTATCTTTTAACGTTGTAACTCCAGATGCTATTTGTCAATAAAGAAGTGGAGACAAGCTAAAGATTAATCGTCTCTATATACTACATATTGTCACTTTAGAAGGGCAAAGGAAGTTTGACACTTTGATTTGTGTAGTCATAACAGATTATGATGCTACAATCCGTTGCTCATGAAGAGTACACCATCTTTGCTGAACTTGTTGGCAGGAGATTTTAATATTTTGCACAATAAACTGAGAAAGTAGCAACCAGCTAAATGAAGAAATGCATTAGATATATAATGGATACATCAGCCATTCAATTTACAACCATAGAAAAAGTTCAATCTATAATATCTATGAGTATCTCTTCTATTTGATTTGAGTATTCCACTCTTAGTTGTAACTAGTTAGCCCAAGAGAATGTGGAAAACTTTAAAGGCATTTGGAAAATAAAGAGAATTCACGAGATTCTAAATAAGCAGGCTCAATTCGAGTATGGCACTTGGAGGAAATATAGAGAAACCCAGGGGTATTCGTGAGATCTTGAGCAAGTTAAAGCCAATTTTTGTACGGGGCAATTTGTTGAGAAAAATGAAAATCCAAGAATATTTCTGACTAGGAGCAACTTTTGAGAGGTGCATGAGGAGAAATTAGGGGTATCTAGCGAAATGAAGGAGAATATTAAGGGTACATCAATGATATGTTCTACACAAGTGAGGCCAATTCTTGATATGGGACATGTTGGAAGCATTAGGGGCATTTGAGGGAAAATAAAGAAAACAACCACATTGGGTATTTATTTGGGAAGATTCTAAAGAGGGGAGGGTATAAACAACTAACTCTGAGAGCGGCAAATATCAACAACAAACACAGCTTGACCGGCAACCTCCAAAGGCCTCTCCTCGAGGTCTCCTAAGACCTCCAGGAGAGGTGTGGTGGAGGTAGGCCAACAAGGGGTGTGCTAATAATAACGCGAGCAACCCATGTGTCGGGCGAGATTCGGAAGCAACCCATGTGTCGAGCAAGGCACCGTCCCCAGACCCCACCCCACCCCACCCAAGAGCAACTAATGTGCACCATTTTCCCGATGTGTGTGTGTGTGTGTCATCCTTGCACAAGGGCCAAGCTAATCTTCGCTTGTATTGTTCCAATTTTATCAGATGTCCCCATGGGTTCTCCGGCTTGCAACCAATGTCTCTCTTCACTTCACTTCACTTCTCGTCTCTTCTCATCTCATCACTTCACTTCACTTCTCTTCTCTTCTCTTCTCTTCTCTTCTCATCTATTTCACTTCTTCTCTAGAGACTAGGGGGGGAAAGGCCCAAATCTGGGCCTAAAAAAAACCCCCACTATTTTTTAGACAGAATTTTCCAATCAATTTAGAGCCTATATTTTGCTACCACTGCTAAATACATATATATAGCCCAGCCCCAGCCCCCCCCCCCCCCCCTTCAAACCCTCTCTCTTTCTCTTCCCCTGCTGCCCCTGCCCCTGCCCCTGCCCCCCAGTGAAGAAGAAGAAGCTTCCATGGCGACCTCGCGAGAGTTCATGGTAAGAGAGAAAATCAAAAACCCAACAACAATCAGACCTAAAACAAACAGAAAAATTTCCTCTCTGTATAACCATGATATCCATATCCATGACACGGTGTAATGTAAAGGTCTCCTTTTCTACATCCACATGTTATATATATGTGTGTTTCTGATTATTATTTGTGTTGCTCTTGGATTTTCTCAGCCTCTTGACACAGAAGAAGAACAAACCCTAGCTGTGAAGAAGAAAGCTAAGAAGTTGAGAGGGAAGCAACAGAAGGTGAAGAAGCTTTCTGTCTCCTCTTCCTCTGTCAGCGGAAGTGGAAGATCAAACGTTGTGTATGTCGGTCGTATACCTCATGGATTCTATGAAGAACAAATGCGAGGTAATGCGAGTTTTCCCTTTCCTTCTTGTTTTCCTTTCGTCCTTTTTCTTTCCGGGTGGAAATAATACACTTTCTCCCCCGCTATTCTCTGCACTTTGTACCTCAAGCTTCTAACTGAAGAGCCACTGCGTGTTAAGTAGTTTCATCTGGGGGTTGAAGACTTTCTTTGTTTTCTTTCTTTCTTTCTAGGGTTTCATTAGAAAATGTTTGCATTGATTTTGTCCCTTATTTTCCGTAGTTTTCTTTTTTATTTTGGGTGAAAGTAGGGTTTTATCTAGACCATATGCTTCTCTTTCCACATTCTTTCCCCTAGTTTTTTCTTTCCTTCCAGCGCTTCTGTAGATGCGATTCCATTCTTTCCCCTTGCTTTTTTGGGGGGAAGTAGTTCTTTATTTGTAGGGTTTCTTGTTGATTATGTGTATTTCCCTTGTCAACGAAAAGAATGAAGAAAAGGAGCCGTTTTTCATTTTCTTTTGACATCAAAACTTTGTAAACAAAACTGCCCCTAATATATGCTCGTATGCTCTATGTAAGACGTTTTGAGCTTATACTACTTGTGCTTGATTTGCAGGGTTTTTTGGTCAATTTGGGAATATCAAACATCTGCGACTCTCTCGGAACAAAAAGGTATTTATCATTTGATTGTTACAGACAAATGCAAATGCACATATATTATGTTTGTGTGATGTAAACACAAGCATGCACCATATAATGTTACTCAGTGCTGGAAAGATCATCAATCCTTATTTTTGTTATCATTTCTT
>NW_028231694.1:0-10592 GCF_043228905.1 Azolla caroliniana | reverse complement strand
CAGCGACCTTCTTTTCGTAGGTGTCCGACAGTGTTTTCCACAGTTCGAATGCTGTCGTACACGATTGCACCGTAAAGTATACCGATTCTGATAGGTGCATCCGAATCGTGGCGCGGACGATTCTGTCCAGCTTCTGCCACTCAATTGGTTTGTATCCTTCTGGAGGTGCTTCATTTTCGATGGGATCGATTTGCCCCTTGACTATGAGATAGTCCTGCATTTGCTCCTTCCAGAAGTTGAAGTTCGATCCATCGAACTTTCGTAGACTCATTTCTGACGAGCCGGATGTTGATGTCATGACTCTGCCCTAAGTCGGCTACGAACTTTGGTGAAGTGCAGCGGTTTGGCCCACTCAGTGTCGTTCTAGCCGAAGTTGGACACAAGTGATGTTGATTACGGAGAATCGGGGATTTGGTTCGGATTGACTACCGACAACTGTCTTAGTCGAGTTGAACCTAGATTTAACGATCCGACAGTACTTCAAGCCGATTCGGTTTCGGTTGACTGCAACGGTGAGAGCAATGGAACCGACTGGTCCTTCCGATTATTGTCCAATCGAATGAAACACGAACTGGGGTTGTCCTTGAAGTCGTTGTTGTGCAGGAAGCCCACCTCAAGCAGTTACGATCAAGGAAGTAGAGTACAGCCGACTGGCTTACTCCGAGTGATGATCTAACGCAGCGAGATTCAAGCTTGTGTTTGCCTACTTTCTTCTCTGTTTCTTCGAATGACGCAAGAAACCGAATGCTTTGCAGACTAGGATGAAGCGAAAGGCCGAATACTGTGCAGGCTGTGATGAAGCGAAGAACTGAATGCTGTGCAGGCTGAGACGACGGCCGACAGCGGGTTGAGGGACCTTGCTCTGATACCAAATGTTGAAGACAAGGCCGTCAATGCGGAAGATCAAGTAGCATTCGATTGGGGTTGAGTACCTACGTATGACAGTTTCCAAGATCGTGCACAGAAGATAGAGAGAGAGAGAGAGAGAGGAGGCACAAAAGACTCTTTCTATTCAATAGAAACAATAATACAACCAACCTTACAAAAAGGTTACTAGGTCACTTTATATAGTGACAAACTTAGGGCAACTACCATTTATGCTAATTACACAAATGGCCCAAACTTGAGCTATACAAAGGGATAGTGTGAATACGTCCATTATACACTTGTATTCGACATTGTGGTCATCTTTCGTAACCAAATCCTTCGGATCGGTTCCGGACTCCCGGTCCTTCCGGCGAGCTTCTTCATCTAGCAAGCTTGACTTTACCCTTGCTAGGGACAACTATTTTCCTTCCGGCCTGGCATTGCCGAACGTTACAACTAACGTCTCCCAGCTATACGGGAGGGAATTGAGTAGGAGTAATGCGAGTACGTCATCGGTGAGAGCTACTTCCAACGAGGTTGCTTGGTGTATTAGCCCCTAGAAGGCATTCATGTGCTCCGCCATACTGGAGCCGTCCTAGTACCGAAGCCTCAATAGCTTCCAGAATACCAAAACCCGATTAACGACATTCTTGTTCTGGAATATGATGCCGATCTTCTCGTAGAGTTCATGAGCCTTACTTTCTTAATTGATGTTGTTGTACAGGCTCATGTCGATGAAGCACCGGATGTATGTCCTCGTCTTCATGTGCATCACCTCCCACATTGTGGCGTCGATCTTATCCGGTCTCTGGTCCCTGAACTGAACTGACAACCAAAGATCTTTAACCACCAGCATATCCCTCATCTTCGACTTCCACATTGAGTATTGGAGCCGGTGAGCTTGAACATGCTGCCGAACGATTCTTCCATTTCCTGTGTTGTTTGCACTGATACCAGTTTGAAGAGAATAGCGTGGAATATAGCTCGGCCACAACCGAGTCTTGAATCAGTTCAATGAGAATGAAAACACAAAAATGGCAATAGCGATAAATACTCGAACACACATAAACAATAGAGAGTACACAGAATGTTTACGTGGAAAACCCTAATAGGGAAAAACCACGAGACCCCACAGGCTCCGAACTACATACACATCCTGTAATTGGCATAGGGTGTATATGCTATTCTTCTCTATGGGGCTCTCCCATCCTGTAGCTTTCCGGATGCCTTCTACAATGCTTCGGATTATATTAGAGTCGGTTTTCTCGGAGATTTCTAGCATTTTTGGCCAAAAAGATGCCTTCACTTTAGATATCTCACCCATACGTATTCTTGAGGTTGTCGCATAATTGATTTTTACCTCCATTTCATCCTCTAGGACCTTCTTCATGCCGCTTGTAATCCTTCTGATATTCCGCAACACAACATCTCTACCTTGAAGTCTCGAAGATAATGTGAGACATCCTTCCCATCGAATTGACCATTCCGTTGCCAGAGTTGTTCTACGATCGTTGCGACATCCGACATCGCCCGTTGTTCCTGCAATATCCGCTTGGCCTCTTGTTGATTCTTCATCTCCATGACACCCGCTTTCACGTCGGGTTCACCAACTTGTGTCGTGCCTTTCGACACCAGATCGTTGCGTGAGTTGGGTGAGAACCACTAAGGTTTTAGACTAGGAGGAAGAAGAATTTGAGGCAAATCTAGTTCTGAGTAGATTATAAGAAAGAGATATGGAACCTTGTGAATCCCATGAGTGTATTGTATTAGATTTTTTTAAATATTTAGATAAGAATATGAATTTGGATTGAAAGAGACAGATATAGAAACCTTGTGAATCCCATGAGTATAGTTTATTTCGTGAATCCCACAAATATAATTTATTAATTAGTGTTTTTAGAAATATATCCAATTTCCAAAGTTTTCACACTCCTATTACATTGTGCTCCCCATCCTTATATAGTGATGAGAGAGTCTTAGCAATCCATGTTTTTTCTCTAATTATGAACTCCATGCTTTCTCTATCTATAGACTATATGCTTTCTCTAACATGCTTTTCTAACCTCATGCGTTTTTTATCGACTATAGTGTTTATGCACACTAGAAATCTGCTCATTTTGATTCAGAGTATGAGCGCTTTTTATTTGGATATCTAGTGCTTTTGTTTCATAGTGTGAGTGTTTTTGTTTAAGATATCTGTAGTTTTTAATTCATAGTGTATAAATTTGTTTTTGATTTAGAAATCCGCAGGTTTTGATTCATTGTGTGAGTGTTTTTAATTGAGAAATCTGCTTATTTTGATTCAAACTGTGAGTGTTTTTTATTCATAGTGTGAGTGTTTTTGTTTCAGATATCTATAGTTTTCTATTCATACTGTATAAGTTTGTTTTTGATTCAGGAATATGCAAGTTTTGATTCATAGTGTGAGCTTTTTTAATTCAAAAATCTGCTCATTTTGATTCATAGTGTGAGTGGTTTCACCCAGATTTAAGACATAATGCAATGACGATAACGATTCTCAACAAAACTACATAATATACAAATGAAATTTTGATCCCAACATATATCTCCATATCATTTCAAAATTGTTGAAATTGCTCCCAATAGAAAAAGGTCATGTATTGAACAATAATTGCTCAAATAGCAACTGCCAGATTATCAACATTTGAAATCTACTTAATTTGTCACAACACAAACACGACAACAATTATGTCAAGATTGGAACTCTTGACCTCTTGACCTCTTGTATTATAGTCAAGTGTAATATTGTAATCAACACATCCAAGTACATAATTGTGTGATGTATATCTTCATAGATTATCTACTCATGTTCTAGGAGTTTTTAGAAAGTTCTAGAACTAGGAGGGTCTAGAGGGTTTTGGAATTTTCTCAAGAATATTCTAATGCATGTACTTCAACTCACAATATAAATACTTGTAACCTCCTTGGTTCCTTTCAGGGGATTCAACACTAGTTACAGAATCATAATTTAGTTCTTGTTCTCTTGACTACTTTCTCTCTCTCTCTCTCTCTCTCTCTCTTTCTTATTATCTTGTCTATGATGTCTCTCTCACTGTCTTAGTATTGAGCCTCGTCTACTTGTCCGTGACAGTTTGAATCCCTTCCAACGAGAAGCATTGCCCATCTTCGTCATCACCCTTGCTTCTATAGTTACCATCGTTGTCGTCCTTGCTTCCAGAGTTACCGTCATCAACATCCCTTCGTTTCCTATCTTCCTCGCCATCTCTATCTCCTAGTTCCTTCTCATCGTTGTCTCTGTCTTTTAGTTTCTCCTCATCATCATCTCTATTTTTTAGTTTCTTCTCATCCTTCACATATCTATCTCATCATCATCCTCTCAACATCATTGTCTTCATTGCTTTGTCTTCGACATCATCATCTTCAACACCTCTTGGTGTCGTCATCAAGACTGCTTTGCCTAGCCTTCATCGATGTCAAGTGTTCGATTCCCGATGAGGACCACACATGGTTGCTCATGCCCATTGAATGAGGACCGTAGAGGGTCACTCACGCCTATTGGTGTTCGTGTCCTTGTGAGGACCGCACATGGTCGCTCACGTCCGTTGGTGTTCGTGTCTTCGACGAGGACCGTACAGGGTCACTCACGCTCGTTGGTGTTCTAGTTCTCGATGAGAACCACACATGGTCACTCACGCCCGTTGGTGTTCGCGTCTCCGGTGAGGACTGTACATGGTCTCTCATGCCTGTTGGTGTTCCAGTTCCTGGTGAGGACCGCACATGGTCGCTCATGCTCGTTGGTGTTCCAGTTCCCGGCGAGGACCACATATGGTCGCTCATTTCTGTTGGTGTTCGTGTCTCCGGTGAGGCCCGTACATGGTCGCTCATGCCCGTTGGTGTTCTAGTTCCCGGTGAGAACCGCACATGGTCGCTCACGTCCGTTGGTGTTCATGTCTCCGGTGAGGATTGCACATGTTTGCTCACGTCCATTGGTGTTCCAGTTCTTGGTGAGGACCGCACACGGTCGCTCACGTCCGTTGGTGTTCCTGTCTTCGCTGAGGAGCACACATGGTCTCTCACTCATGTTCGTGTTCCACCTGTCTTCGTCATCACCTTTGCTTCTAGAGTTACCATCATCACTGTCCTTGCTTCCGAAGTTACCATCATCAACATCCTTGTTTTCGACATCATCATTTTCAGCACCTCTTCACCCAACCATCGTTGTTATCAACACTACTTGTCAACATTTTGCATCATGGTTTTGGTGAGGAGTGCTTTCGATCGCTCACTTTCCCAGTTCCGGTCGGGGTCACAACCGCTCACTTGCTCGCAGGTGGCAGTTACAACAGAGGCAACGACCTCTTCCTCTCTCTCATTGTCTTTGTACACAGTTGCACGCTCTGATCTATTCAAACAAGAATAACAACAACCTACACATATGTTTTCCCTAAGTCATATTTATACTAATATGACTTTTCGGCTATTTACAAATATAGCCTCGATGGACTCTCAAAAACATATTTACAAATTTGTCCCTTCATCCGGTGAGCACTTCTCACCGGGCCTGCATCATCCGACGCTTGCTAGGTACTCGTCATCCGGTTCTCACCGGGTCATCCGTAGCCGGGTACTCCTCATCCGGTTCTCATCGGGTCTTCATCATCCGGTTCTCACCGGGTCTTCCGTAGCCGGGTACACTACATCCGGTTTGCTCATCAGTACTGTTCTTCTCACTTCCCATCCGGAGGGACCTGTTTCCTAACAGACATGACAACAATTATGTCAAGATTTGAACTCTCGTATTATAGTCAAGTGTTATATTGTAACCAACGCATCCAAGTACATAATCGTGTAATGTGCATCTTCATATATTATCTATTCATGTTCTAGGAGAGTTTAGAAAGTTCTAGAACTAGAAGGTTCTAGAGGGTTCTGGAATATTC
This sequence comes from Azolla caroliniana, assembly GCF_043228905.1. Classification (NCBI taxonomy): domain Eukaryota; kingdom Viridiplantae; phylum Streptophyta; class Polypodiopsida; order Salviniales; family Salviniaceae; genus Azolla; species Azolla caroliniana. Next base: position 4,803 of record NW_028231694.1, on the reverse strand, counting down.
TCCAAAATATTTTCAAGAATATTCTAATGCATGTACTTCAACTCACAATATAAATACTTGTAACCTCCTTGGTCCCTTTCAGGGGATTCAACACCAGTTATGGAATCATAATTCAGTTCTTGCTCTCTTGACTACTTTCTCTCTCTTTCTCTTTCTTATTATTTTGTCTATGATCTCTCTCTCACTCTCTTAGTATTGAGCCTCGTCTACTTGTTCGTGACATAATTGCTACAATCTTTTGTTTGTTCGTATAGACCATTTTGACCACTTAAAACACCGTAATATAGTAATATTTTCCTCACCATGACAAGAAGACCTACTTATTTCAGTTATACATGTAGACAACCACCAAAACCAATACACTTTCATGACATAGAAATACAACTTCATAGTGTAGAATTCCAATACTTTATTAGTATATATAAGTTGTTCAGGAAAGGAAAGCATATCTCAACAAGAAACAACAATCAATAAGCTTGGTGAAAGTAATGTAATCAACTAACAATATATACACTTTTTATTTCAAGCCTTAGTTGATTTATGGAGAAGAAATGAAACTAGCATTTTGATACTATATAGCAAGTCTCTATATAGCATGAATAATCATGAAAGATGGTTACTGCGAGATGATATTGGGACAAACAGAGAGCAATTAGAATCATTAACAAAACCTACATTGATCCAAAGGCTTCTTAAAATCCAATCAGGAACCGCGAGATTTCATTACATCAACTCCTTCACATCAATCAATCAGAAACTGAGAGATTTCATTCCATCAACTCATTCACATCAATCAATTAGAAACCATGAGATTTCATTCCATCAACTCCCAACTCCTTCGCCTCAGACAAGAACTACGAGAATTCATTATAAACTTTAATTTGAGATTATAGCAGCAACCTGGAGATACTTTTGAGGGTAATCCCATTCTTTTTAATTGCCAATTGAAAGCATTTAACCTTGAAGAGACATACGTTGCACCAGATGATATTCAAAGGGAACCAAAATTTCGAATCCTTTACATTACACAGATCAATCACAAGAGAAAAGGGAATTCAACAAATGAATTCAAAAATAGATTTCACTAATTTATGAAGTAGATATATTTCATGAATACACGGACCTTACATCAATCAGATAGGAAAACCAAGTGATCAAAGGATGGGAACTAGTCAGTATTCTGTATCCCTTACATACAACACACACATAGTTGGAAAATATAACGAAAATAATATTATAAAATAAATAAATTGTAAGAATAAAAGTATGATATGAAGAGTCATACCACGAACAGTTACAACTAAACAATTAAAGGGCATACTTGTCCTATAAAGAGATCATCATGATATGGCAAGACTCAAACCCATGACCTTATGTTATATGCGTCGAGCTCTTGACCTTATGTTATATTCAGAGGATTCCTTAATCAGGTACGCTTAGTCATTCAAATGCATCCTTCCCGATACCCCACTGATGCATCCCAAGTAGACCTAATAGGCACGTTGCTTAGCGGCTCAACCTTGGCATGGTTCGCTCCGCTTCTAGAAAAACAATCGCCCTTGCTTAATAACTTTGAAGACTTTATTAGCGAGTGTAAAGCCTGCTTTGGAGATACCGACAACATCATGACGACGATCAACAAAATCCGACGATTGCGTCAAGGCGATCGTCCAGCCTCTGTCTACGCGGCAGATTTCCGTCTACTCGCCTCAGATATTCCCTGGGATGATCAGGCACTAATGGAGCAGTTTTGCTACGGCCTACGAAACGATGTCAAACATTTACTTTTACCCTTCCTCGAAGAACCAAAGTCTCTTACAGAGGCAATTAGTCGAGCAGTCCAATGCGGTAACTGCCTTTTCGAACGACGTTCAGAACGTCTACTACAAATACCACGCTCTAGGCCGGAGCCCACATGCACCTCAATCGCAGCTAAACCATTTGCACAAGATGTATCTCAGGCAAATACTCCGACACCGATGGAGATTGACACCATGCGTCAACGTGGCCCGTTATCGGAAGAAGAAAAGCAACGATGATGTGCAAATCGATTATGTCTTTATTGCGGTGGACCAGGGCATATCGCAATCAACTGTCCCCATAGGCCAAGAAGACAGGTAAATCAAATCGTAGCTTGTACTAAACCCGAGTCAATTCCCTTAGGAGTGTTTGATAGTATTAATAGTACTGATAGCCTAGGAATCTCAAACAAATTTGAAATCCTTCGTCAATTAGAAGAAGAGTTAAACAACTAAGTCCAGCCAAAATAGGAGTTGTTTGGTTGGACAACCCTAGATCTGTGCAACCCATTAGTGGTTCCATTCCCTCTAAGCAAGTTAGCAATGTGTTCTTAGCCCAAGTCATGGTTAGTACTAAAAGTACCCCAACAGTACACGTCTTAGCACTTTTAGATTCTGGAGCCAATTCCTGTTTCATGGATCGGATTTTGCCCAAGCTTCTTAGATATCCTCAAGAAAACTTCCTTGCCCCGCATCTGTAGTAGTCATTGATGGTCGTCCAATTGCTTCCGAGAATATTATAGAAGAGTCAGAACCCATTCAGGTTGTCCTAGGTAGTTTTGTGTGTGTGGTATCATTTAATATAATTAGTAGTCTAGTGCATCCCATTGTCCTGGGATTACCTTGGTTTGAATTACATAATCCAGACATAGATTGGAGAACAAGAGAAGTCCGGTATCGACAACCCCGAGAATCTAGTCATCGAGTTCCAACCATTTCACTCCATCAATTATGCGAAGAAGGACGCAAGGACGCAATGTTTCTATTTGCAATATCAGTACATCCTTCCAGCAATACTAAGAAGGAATCCTTAGTTCAACTTCCGGTGAAATATCATCCTTATGCCGATGTATTTGACAAGGTAAAAGCCAATACTCTTTCTCATCATCGTCTCTACGATTGTCCCTACAATTTACAACTAGGAACAGAGCCACCATGGGGACCAATTTACAACTTGTCACCAACTGAGTTAGAAGTTCTTTGAGCCTACATAGAAGAGAATTAGGCAAGCGGGTTTATTCGTCACTCGAAATCTCCGGCCGGTGCACCCATTTTCTTTGTCAAGAAGAAAGATAGATCACTTCGTCTCATCATTGATTACCACTGTCGTGATGTGGCGTGTTTAATGCGAGAAAAAGTGAAAAATTGAGGATACATGCACATTACACAAATACTTGTAAAAATGAAAATAATAATAAACAAACCTAGGACATGTTGGCATTCAATGCATATTGAGGGTTGCAAGTAAGATTTGAACCTTGCACGTCTAAGATAAGAGGCAATTATCATACCACTAAAGCTACTACTTCATGCTTTAGATTTTGTTTCTTTTCTTCTCATATTCAATATTCCATAGGTAGCAAACAAACAAAACCGTGTACACAAAACCATGGTTTTAAGTCCATGGTTTTGTGCATGTCACAAGCAAAACCGTGTGCACAAAACCATGGTTTTAGCCGATGGTTTTGTGCATGTCACAAGCATGGAGAGACCTATAAAATCCTCTAGTTGGGCTTGAGTATGGGGGGCTCAATATATAATATCATTTTCATCACCATCAATATAATCTTCTTCTTAATATTCTTCTGGAAATCTATCTTCTTCTTGAGTCTAATTTTTTTTTTCTCAAGTGTGACATTAGTTTCCTCGACTCCTACATACACATTGTCATCTTTTCGACAATTTCGCGAACTTCCTCCTTGGTCCGAGACCCCGGTGGTCCCGCTCAAGCAAAGCACGCACGCACGCACATCTTCGCGACATCTTTTGGTGAACCCAACGTGAAGAGCGGCAGGGGAGGATGAAGATGGACGAGGAATATCTCATGGAGGCAATGTCAAAGATGATAATGGAATTTTCAAGAGAAGGGAAAAGACGAGATGCAGCCCAACAAGCCATCGAAAGCATGGTCGAGCGAGTTAGCTGTTTCAATGGAGGCAAAGTCCAAAATTTTCTAGAGGCCTACAATGCCGAAATGGATTCAAGATATGTGAATGAAGCAATGAGGCTAGAGTACTTTTGTCAAGTGGTGGCCGAACCAATCTACAAAGATATGAAAGAGCTTCAAAAAGCTCACAATTCGTGGGTGTCCCTCGAAGAAGCTTTACGAGAGGCATATGATGATGAAGAGCCGAAGGGACGAAGTCTATACAAGTTTGACCAATGGGTGTCATCAAGGAAGACCCACCAGAGTGTTATGCATGCATTCATTGAGTTTGAGTGTCGGTTCACTCAACTCTCGGAACGGAAAAAAGGATTGGTGGGGGCGAGGGAAGTCTTAATGTTTGTCAAGTCGATTGATTGGAAGAAAAGGACGCCCATTGGAGTCCAACTCAAGGACGACAATGGTGTGAACGGCCTCACTGAAAATTGGGCCGAATTGAAAATGGTATGCCAACGACATGACAAGAGGAGGATAGGAATATTGTCGACAATGTCACAGCCGATGAGGGACGATAGGATGACAACATGCAACAACATGCCACCACCAAAGGAAGCAAGCTCAAAGAGGGAAGGTTCGACGATGCTCGACATAGAAGTCTTTATGAGAGAGGCATTCGAGAACTTAAAGGCGCAAGTTGAGGCTAAAGAGAAACTATAAAAGGGACAAAAACTGAGGTGAACGATGGTTGAGGAAGAAGAGACCTCTTCACAAATGTAGATTAAGGAAGTGGTGGATTTGAAGCCTCAAGTTCAGTACGGCAGTATCATAGGAGAAAATGCAAAAAAAATCATCTTCTCATCTTGGAAAGAAACAATAGAGAAGGATGAAACCAATGAATCG
>NW_028231693.1:0-10592 GCF_043228905.1 Azolla caroliniana | reverse complement strand
ATTCGCGGTTTCTCTCGTGGTTTGGCCGCACCGTCAGAAATTGAACCGAATGGCGCCCGTCCTGGCTTTTGACCCTCGCGTAGGCCGAACCGTTGTCCAGCACCTTGGTCTCCATTCGCGCCGCCGTGATGTACGGTTCCCCTAATATGACCGGGTGCGAGGACGTCTCCTGTATGAAGAACTGTTGGTCAATCTCGACGTCGCCGATCTTGACTCGTACGTTCGGGTAGGCCCCGTGCAGTTCCTCGGTGGCGCGCGTCGCCGCCCGTATCTTCCACCCGTGCTTGGTGTTGATCGGCCACTTTCCCTTCTTATAAAAGTCCATTGACATCAGGTTTATTTCCGAACCGTGGTCCACCAATGCCACCACCGGCTCCTGAACATCTCCGATCTTCACCGGGGTCTCCGTGGTTGCTCGGGCCCAGTGCGGCCTTGAATAGTGGTTCTCCGCCCACTCATCTTCCAGCGCCATGTCGTCGATGTGCGTCGTCCGCACCTCCACCGGTCTTTCCGGTTCCGTCTCCGTCGACAGCCTCTTCCGTTTCACCAGGTCTACAATGGAGTCGTGGAACTCCTTCTTGGCGATCCCTAACACCTCTCGCAATGACAACTCCACTTTGTTGTCGAGGATCCGTTCTTCTAGGACCTTTCGTAGGTCCGTAGTCCTTTCTATCTCCGTCCCCAGTCGGTATCCGCCCTTCCTGGGGTTATCTTGCGAGCTGGACCCGCCGGCATCGTTCCGTCGTTGCCCGAATCAGGTCTCGTACCGTTGTGAGGGCCCGGCCGCTCCGGCTTTCCCCACTCGTTTGTCTTCTACCAGAGCCTCGTAGTTCCGGCAAGCGGCTTCTACGAAGCCCGTCTTCTCCTCGACCGAATCGCTCCACCCGGTTATTTCCCGGACCCGTCTCTAAGCGCGGTCCGTTTCATCTTTCCTTAGCCGTGCGCCGGCAAGACCTTCCAGCATTGCCGACCAGAATCCGTCTTTGCCCTCTGTTCGGGCCTCGCTGCCCCCGACCCGAATTCCGGTCGACGCCGAGTAGTGGATGGCCTCTACGTGTCGGGCCGCTGCCTCTTCCATCAGTCTCTTCATACCTCCTCGCCCGTCGTTTCGGTTCAGGGCCCTCTTGGTGTCGCCGGCGTGCACCCGGCCTTCCCACAGGTACACCACCCGGTTCCTCAACGCCTCTGCGAAATCGCCGCAGTCCTTCCGAATGTGGCTGACCTCGTCGCACCACATGCACCTGTTCCCCGCTGCCGGCCGTCGATCACGAGCCGGTTCGCCGCCTTCCCTTTGAGTTTGGGCGATCTGGAGATCCTTTATCGCCCGCGTCAACTCCTCCAGCGCTGCTGCTCCGGACGAGCCATTGACAATGCCGGTCGAAGCCGGACCAGTATCGAGCCATTCCCAGGTTTCTTCCCTTCGCACTTGCGGTGCCGGTTCAAGCCTCCTTGCTGTGACAGAGCCCGCACCGGCCGCCCCGTTGTCAGCCCATTCTCGCCGTTTGTCGAAACGGCCACAGACTCTCTTAACCGCAGCCCAGTCGGTTGTCAGCCCGTCTTCGGTTTCCAGCAAGGAGCCGACTTGATCTCTGTCCCGCTCGTCCACCGACTTGACGAACAATAGGACCCGGCTCGTATCCAGAACGGTTCGATCAAGCGCCGAAAGGCGCGCAAAGCGTTCTTCGAACTCCCGGAGGAGTGCCGACGCGTTTCTTGCCTTGCCGGGGGACTCCACCCATTCCATGAAGTCCCGTTTCGAAAGCGGGAGCGCGTCGTCCAGCCCGTACTTTTCTAGGAGTCGGCCTTCGAACTCCTCCCAGGTACGGCTCTCCGCCCGCACCTCGAGCACCTCCGCATGGATGCTCGGCATCGCCACTCGAGGAAACCCGGCAAGACGCCTCTCTTCCGGAATGTCCCGCATCAGCATTTCTGCTCCGTACGACGCCAAATACTTCGTGGCATCCTTTCCGCTGAACCGGCCGATCGTACCGACGACCGCCTCAATGGCTCTGTCGAGGGCGCCGGTGGCCTCACGTGCACTCAATATCCGATCCACGGCCGAAGCCATGGCCTCTGCAAGATCCGACCCCTTCATCTTCTGCTCTTCTGCTGCCTCCTTCACGTCGGGTTCACCAAGATGTCGAGGTATTCCTCGCGGATGCGTGGAATGAGGCGGAACCTCGGGGGTCCTGTACCAAAGAGCAAGAGAGGAAGGGGAAGAAACCCTCTACGTGCGAGCGTAGATCCACAAGGACACGGCCCTTTGACGCAAAGACGCAAGTGGGACAGCGACACAGAAAGACACGAATGTATGTATGTATTAACAAAGACAAACAACAAGAACACGAAGACAACAAAACACAAAGTCGGTTACAACCGAACAGGCCGGCGAACAGATGCCGGTACCTGCTCGTAAACGCACAGAGAGGAAGGAGTAGGTTGGAGGTGCTGCCGGAAGCACTCGGGCATTCCTCAGAGCAGCGCGAGCCTCCCGAAACCTGCACAGAAGGAAGCTATGGCGTTTGCAAACCAGAGAGAGAGAGAGAAGCCTTCGCACGCAAACCGACAGCACTTCGTCCTCGACACTCCGCGATCCCCTCGCCCCTCCTCGTCTCCCTCCTTTTATAGGCAAGGAAGGAGCCGTTTCCCCTTTACTTCCTACCTACCGAATCTACCTAGGATCTCCTATGTACAACATAAGGCGCACGTGCATGAAGAGTCGCTTCCTACGCTCCGGTGCACCGATTCCGCTTGTGGACGGTTTTCTTCACGACACCGTGCCTTCGCGAGCACTTACTATTCGATCAACTGCTGCCGCCATAGCTTCGGCGAGCTTTGATCCCCTCATCTTCACTCCTCTATCGCCTTGTTTCACGTTGGGTTCACCAAATATGTCGCGGTGTTACACTTGCGCGTAAGGAATAAGGCGGGATCACGGGGATCCTGAACCAAGGAGTGTAGGAAGAGAGAGAGAGAGAGAGAGATGGTTGCAGGCAACCCTCACCGGATGAACAAATCGTTTATGCGTACACAGATCAGTCAAATACACGCCCACATAGTGGGGAAAACGCAGTCAAATTACAACGACTGTTTGGATTACAAAATTTCTCGGTTACAACCGGCTAGCTAGGAATAGACCCGAAAACCCTGCAAAGACTGATTAGAAGGTAGGTAGGTAGATAGAGGAGAGAGAGCTCGGTTCCCAGTCCGACACCACTTCGTCCTTCCCAAAAAAAAAATATCTCATGACTTCTCCCTCCCCCCCTTTTATAGGTCGTCAAAGGGGGGAGGGAACCGTTATACCGTGATACATTGTTTTTATTCCCTGTCTCTTCAGTCAGGGATATACTTCGATTCCCAAGACCTTTCAACGCGTGCTTCCCTAGTATGTTCACAACAGCTGATTGTATCCTAGTTATGTACAAGTCACAAACACACGCACACGGGGAAGGGCCGGTTCACGCCCATTATTCCTCAATTTGTCCTAGGGACGGTTTTCTCCACGACAACGGAATGCACCACAAGAACTTGTGCATACCGAAGTATGCCAAGTGGACACCAAGTCACATGTCAGATCGTAGTTGTCATGATATGGCAAGACTCGAACCCATGACCTTATGCTACATGGGTCGAGCTCTTACCATTAGACTATGAATTGTAATTTGTAGGATATTATTTTTCTAGCTTGGCATAAAGACCATTCTCGCGGAGTCGCTTTAGTACTAATAGTACATGAGAATTGTGCTCTTCCTGGGTCTTCGAATAAATCAATAGATCATCCAGATAAATGATCAAACAGATATCCAAGAGGTCTCTGAATATATCATTTGCCATGTGTTGGAAGACTGCGGGTGCATTGGTTAGTCCAAACGGCATAACAGTATACTCGAAATGCCCATACCGCGTGTGAAAGGCGGTCTTCCACTCATCTCCCGGTCGGATCCGCACGAGGTTATACGCTCCTCGTAGGTCGATTTTAGTAAAAAACTTGGCACCATTAACTCGCTCTAAAAGACTTGATATAAGAGGAAGTGCATACCTATTTCGGATGGTGACTTTATTCAATCCGCGGTAATCAACGACAAGACGAAGTGAGCCATCTTTCTTCTTGACAAAGAAGATGGGTGCACCGGCCGGAGATTTCGAATGGCGGATGAACCCGCTTGCCAAGTTCTCCTCTATGTAGGCTCGAAGGACTTCTAACTCAGTGGGTGACAAGTTGTAAATTGGTCCCCATGGTGGCTCGGTTCCTGGTTGTAAATCGATGGGACAGTCATAGGGACGGTGATGAGGAAGGGTACCGGCTTTTACCTTGTCAAATACATCGGCATAAAGATGATATTTTGCTGGAAGTTGTACTAAGGAGTCCTTCTTAATAGTGCTGGAAGGATGTACTGATATTGCAAATAGGAACATTGCCTCCTTGAGTCCTTCTTCGCGTAGTTGATGGAGTGAAATGGTCGAAACTTGGTGAGTTGATTCTTGGGGTGGTTGATATCGGACTTCTCTTGTTCTCCAATCTATGGCTGGATTATGTAATTCAAACCAAGGTAATCCTAGGACAATGGGATGCTCTAGACTACTAATTATATTAAATGATATTACACACACAAAACTACCTAGGACAACCTGAATGGGTTCTGATTCTTCTACAATATTCCCGGAAGCAATGGGACGACCATCAATGACTACTACAGATGCGGGACAAGGAAGTTTTCTTAAGGATATCTGAGAAGCTTGGGCAAAATTTCGATCCATGAAACAGGAATTAGCTCCGGAATCTAAAAGTGCTAGAACGGGTACTGGGGGAGTACTTTTAGTACTAACAATGACTTGGGCTAGGAACACATTGCTAACTTGCTTATTTTCAGAACGCTCACGTACTAAATCGACGACAACCTCGGTGGGCGCAATTCCTCACGCGTTTCGACTTCAAAATCACATATCGACCGGGGAAGCAGCAAGGAAAAGCAGATGCACTATCACGGTGTTCATATCTTGCACCTCGTCTTGGTGATGCAACATTTGATAATCAAAAGCAAGTAATCTTGGGACCAACACGATTGCACACGACGCGGATTTTTCACACCCCGATGGATTCACGGATTACCGATGACATACGTGCAACCTTGAAGACGGATAGTTTTGCTCAAGACATCCTGGCGCACATTGATACTTCTCGGGCATCCTGTTCTCGATCTCAACAACCAGGTATTGACTACCGAAAATTCGAATATCATGATGGTTTGTTATTCTTTAAAAAGCGCGTATATGTCCCCGATTGCTCCAGTCGCCTTCAAATCATCCAACATTGTCATGACACCCATACGGCGGGACATTTCGGTAGTACTAAGACGTTGGAGCTAGTGCATCGATCTTTTTGGTGGCCCCACATGCGCCGTTTTGTCGACGACTACGTTCGGACCTGTGATGCTTGCTGTCGAGCAAAGATGCCACGACACCATCCATATGGCTTGTTGGAACCCTTACCGATTCCAAGTAAGCTGTGGCAGTCTATTTGTCTTGATTTTATCATAGATCTACCGGTCTCGAAGGGGTTCGATGCTATCCTAACCGTCGTCGATCGATACACGAAGATAACACATTTTGTGCCGTGTACTAAAGCCATCACTAGCGAGGAAACCGCCGCTCTTGTTATGCGTGAGGTATTTCGGCATCATGGCCTCCCAGACAGTATTATCAGTGACCGAGGCCCGCAATTTGTCTCCAAATTTTGGCAGCATCTCTTCAAGATGCTCAAGGTCTCCTGCAATCTCTCCTCTGGCTACCATCCTCAGACCAACGGGCAGGCGGAACGAACGAACCAAACGTTGGAGCAATATCTCTGGTGTTTCCTGAGTTATCAACAGGACGATTGGGCCGAGATTCTCCACTTTGCGGAGTTTGCGTATAATAATGCTATTCACTCCTCGACTTGGGTCTCCCCATTTTTCGCTTATACCGGTTTCCATCCTCGCTGGTTGGTGATCGACACTCCGAAGCTACCTACCAACCCTCGTGCCGAGGATCATTTGGAGAGGCTATGCAAGATCCAGATGGATCTCTCTACTCACCTTCGTCATGCTCAACACACACAAAAGACTTATGCAGATCGTCATCGGATTCCCTCCTCTTTTGCCATCGGAGATCGAGTATGGCTCTTACGTCGTCACATCAAGACTACTCAACCATGCGACAAGTTGGATTATCGACGACTCGGTCCCTTCCGTATTACGGGTAAGATTAATGATGTCATGATATCACCTTCCGCCTTGATCTCCCTCCGCAGCTTCAGATACATCCGGTTTTCCATTGTTCTCTTCTTGAACCTTATAAAGAAAACACCATTCCCGATCGTGTGACACCACCACCGCCCCCACTGGAGTTGGATGCCGGCCCGGAGTATGAAGTTGCTGCCATCCTCGATTCCAAACTTGTTCGCAACAAACTTTATTACTTGGTCGATTGGCTCGGTTATAGTCCGAGCGAACGTACTTGGGAACCCGTCGAGCATGTTGCCAATGCACAAGATCTTCTTGCTGATTTCCACCGAAAGTATCCGGACAAACCCGGTCCGCAATTAGCGTAGACTCGTTCCACTCGTCGTCTTTAAGGGGGAGATAGTGTCATGATATGGCAAGACTCGAACCCATGACCTTATGCTACATGAGTCGAGCTCTTACCATTAGACTATGAATTGTAATTTGTAGGATATTATTTTTATTTATGCTTTATCATAGAAAATTGATGTATATTCCAGATCTCTCTAGAACATTCTAGAAGCTTCAAGATTATTCCTAAAAACACTATAAAAGGAGGCACAAGGCATTGTTTTGAACCAAATTGGTTCAACACCAGTCTTAAGCCTCTTAGCCGATTTGTACTTATCTTTCATATAATATAAGAGCTGCTGTCATCATCCTATCTCTCTCTCTCCTCTTCTCACTTCCTCTCTCTCGGGAATCTTACACAGTCCCGTCCTCTTAGTACTAATAGTATTGTTCTTCTTAGTACTAATTCCATCTTTGCTTTAGTACTATTCCTGACAATAGTACTCCATGACGTTCATAGACGACCACAACTGGAAGCTGTGGGTCTCACCATTGAAGACAAACGTCTTCAAGGAATTTCATGCGAAAGTGGAAAGGGAAACCGGCTGGAAGCTGAAGGTGGTTCGAGCGAACAATGGAGGAGAATACCCAAGGCAGTTCGAGGAGTACTACCGGTCGAAGGGAATCCAGCTCGAATTCATTGTGCCGAAGACACCGTAGCTGAACGGATTGGCCGAAAGGATGAACTAGACTGTAATGGAGAGAGTGTAGAGCATGCTGGCACATGCTAAGCTGTCCAAGACGTTTTGGGCTGAGGCGCTAATGACGGCGACGTATGTGATAAATAGATCACCTTCAACACCCTTGGACGGAGACACACCACAAAGAGTATGGACCGGTAAAGATGTGTCTTACCGGCATCTGAAGGTGTTTGACTGCCTCACCTACGTACGTGTTGCAAAGGACAAGAGAGCTAAATTGGATCGAAAATCCTGACCATGCATATTCCTTGGATACGACAATGATGAGTTCGAGTACCGAGTGTGGGACTTGGTCGACAAGGCGGTTTTCCGGAGTCGAGATATAGTCTTCATGGAAGACAAGACAATTGCCTACTGGGTCGAAGAAGAAGATAGCGGACTCTGGATCGACTGACAGAGATCGGTCGAAAAACACAAGGACCCATCGGACTAGAAGCCGGACGACACTCGAAGAACCGGTCGGAGTCGGACAAGAATCTAAACCGACCAAAGAATTGGACATCGGAATTGGACAAGACCCTGAATCGGATTCAGATGAAGAACAAACGAAGGAACCGGTGACCGAAGACCAAGGAAGGAGATATCCTCTCAGGGAGAGAAGAGCCCCCCGAATATTTCCGCATGCAAAGCATGTGTTGCTGACCGACGAGGGGGATCCGAGCTTTGTACCTTGGTAGATTTCCGACGTCTCCCAGTTTCAGCTTGTTCACCCACTTGTTCCGAAGTACTCTCTTTCCTTTCAGCAGCTCTGTGAATTCATATGTGTGGTTCAACAAAAGAAAGGAGTAGATTTCGATGAGATCTTTGCCCCGATAGTAAAGATGACATCCATCCAGATTGTGCTGAGCATTGTGGCAAGCATGAACCTCGAGGTCGAGCAGTTAGACATCAAGACAGTGTTCCTGCACAATGACCTCGAAGAAGAGATCTACATGCAACATCTGAAAGGATTTGTCAAGAAAGGGAAGGAGCACTTGGTGTTCCGGTTGAAGAAGAGCTTATACGGACTGAAGCAAGCTCCCCTTCATGACCGACCAAGGATACCACAAGACGCATGCCGACCACTGCGTGTTCGTGAAGAAATTTGACGGAGGTGACTTCCTAATACTTTTGCTGTATGTGGATGACATGTTGATCGTCGGACCATACCGGATCAAAATCGGAAATATAAAGAGGGCCTTGAACCGAACCTTCTCAATGAAAGATTTGGGTTCAGCGAGACAGACATTGGGGATGCACATAGTCTGGGACCGGACGAAGAAGCTATTGTGGCCGTCACAGGAAAAGTATGTGACGAAGGTGCTCCAACGATTCAACATGTCAGATGTTAAGCCGGTCGGGTCGACACTTCCAGCAAACTGCAAGTTGTTTGGGAAGTAGAGCCCGAAGACAAATACAAAGAAGTCGGAGATGATGAAGATGATGTACGCAATGGTGTGTACCCGGCCGGATATCAGATATGCTATTGGAGTGGTCAGCTGGTTCATGAGCAATCCGGCAAGAGAACACTGGACCGCGGTCAAGTGGATACTCTAGTACTTGAAAGGCAACTCGAGTATGTGCCTCCGATTCGGCTTAGGAAAACCCCAACTTGAAGGCTTCACCGATTCAAACATGTCGGCTTATGCGGATACTAGTCGATCTACATCCGGATATGTCATGGCATATGCAGAGGGAGCCATATCGTGGCAGTCGAGGCTATAGAAGTCCGTTGCACTTTCAACAATGGAAGTGGAGTACATGGCAGCTGTGGAAGCTAGCAAAGAGGTAATCTAGATGAAGGACTTCATCAGAGAGCTAGGGATCCGGCAGGAGGAATTTTGGCTCTACTATGACAGTCAAAGTACCATCCACCTCATGAAGAACGGGGCCTACCACTCCCGAACCAAGCACATCCAGAGGAGATATCACTCGCTCCAGGAGAAGGTAGAGGATAAAGAGTTATTCTTGAAAAAGATCCATACGGAGGAGAACAGGTCAGACATGCTGAGCAAGCTACTGTCAGTCGACAAGCTGGACGTATGCCAGAGACGGATCGGACTAACGAGACATCCCATGCCGAAGGAAGGAACCGATGTAATGAAAATCCGCCAGTACGTGCGGATCGTGAGGCGGAACTACCAGGGTTCTAGACCGGAAGGATGTAGGGCTTAACGCTTAATGCACTTTAAGATCAAAGACGAGAGATTTCCCTCTAATAAGAGCAAATTGGTAGTATAAGAGATCGAATAATAGTTAATTACATTTATGCATAAGCAAATCTTCGAGTGAGATTGAATAATACTTCATTATTCTTATGAGTAAGAAGGATTAGAGTAAGCAAGCATTAATAACACTTAATTTTACTTATACATAAGAAAAGTTTAAAGAAAGAGATCATGAGAGAGGAAACATGGAAAGCTTTTTATTACTAAATCATCACTATAATGGATCTATTTTGTTACATGTTTTGTTTTCTATCCCCTTTTAGGGTATAAGAGTATGAGAGAGGAAACATAAATATTTTCTTCTTCAAATCCCCTCCCCCTTCTTCTTAAAATAAGCTCTTATTTATAGGTTTAGGATTGCTTGCTTCCTTTCTTTTTCCCAAAAGTTTCTCTATATGAGTCAAGTTTTCTTTTTATCACTATTTCTGTTTTGTAATGTCAAATCAGACATGCAAGCTACTCTTAGAAAGCTATTTCTGTAGCTTTCTTATGCATCTTTCCTTTTCTAATTTGGACATTGGACGAGGAAATTACAATCTTTTTACTCGACTTTGCTCCTCATATCCACGACTAGCTTTTCTTTTCCTATCTTTTTCTCTATTTTTGTCTACTTTTGAAAACCGCTTCTAACTTTTTATCCTTTCATTTATTACTATAGTTGATTTAACAACATTAGTTTATTTGGACTACTATTTTATTCTCTTTTGAGGGTGGTTTCGCACTATGTGTCGAAAACATCACGACACCGGACCGGATAGGTTCGGAAGGTATTCGGATACCAGATCGGATGGATCCGGAAGGAGTCTGGTATGAACCAGCAAATAGGAACATATGAGTAAATATGTTCAGACGTGACCATTCACGTCATATTTGTAAATAGTCCCAAAGTTATATAAGTATAAATATAACTAAGGCAATACTGTTATGTTGTTGTTAATCAACATTATAGATGTAGAGAGAGAGAGACACACACACACACACACACATAACTTATTTCTGTTGTAACCGCTGATCGGCGAAGATATAGAACTCGAGTTCGTTGCCTCTGAGTCTCGTGTTGTATCCTCCCTCTT
>NW_028231692.1:0-10596 GCF_043228905.1 Azolla caroliniana | reverse complement strand
GTGTAGTGCCAATGCATGTGGTCAATGAAATTTCCATACATAAGAACCCATCGGTAAGAGAGTGTCGTGACTAATAACTACATCCCAACACTCATATATATAACTTTTGGCTTGCTTTTTACTAGCTCCCTTTGTTATTATTAACACTAACTCATCACTCAAGTTAGGTTATACACTAAAACCATAGTTAATATTCTACCACATGGATAGTTCCTCTTAGACTTCCACATGTGAAGATTGTATCATACAAACCTTCAATAATCTCACCAATTTTGTGGAAAAAATTGGTACCAATCATCATAAAGCAAGTATCTATCATGGTATGCTAACGTAAATAATGTCATAATATTTGGTTTTAATATCCCTATGAGGTGTAATATCTCCAATTTTCAATATTGGTCGTGTGCCAAATGTATACAAGATTAGTGTATACGGAAGAGAATTGTCAATGCTAGACATATTAAACATAGGATATAATCGTTACGCATCGAGCATTTACATATTTCATTTCTTCATTTGAAGAGTTATCGATGGGAGAAGCATCACGTGTATAATTCCAGGTTGAAGAATAAAACACCCAGTCAAGCTCTGCTCCTCTCAATTCTATGACTGGATGATCTTTGATTTCCATTTCTCGGATGGGCAAATGGGCGGGCAGGCGGCCAAAGGTCATATGAAGAGAATATATTCATATGGCCACCATACATGCATGCATACATACATAGATTGACACATAGTATGAACCATACATGCATTCGCATTCGCAAATGTTTCAATCATTTGATTATGGTAAACACCCTCGAAGAATGGTAAATACCATATTTTTGGATCAACTATTTATTATGAGGTAAATTAACCTAAAAAAAAGGAAAAAAGCAAAAAGAAAAACCTTAAAAAAAGGGGGAAAAAACAAAAAAAACACATAAGAATGTTTGAATAATATTCGCATTTATTTTCCAACGTAGGAAAACAAATGCTATGCTAGACGAACACCGAATTTTACATTCTATGGATTGACATATTCGCATTCGTGGGGTTTCTCATTAGAATGCAAACCAATATGTATACGAATGCATGGTCAAGTATCCTCCTTTTCCGTTTCCTAGGATATAAAAAAAGGACTTGACAATAAAAAGGGGACAATAAAAGAGGGACTTGACATTAATAAATTTTTATAATAAGTGTAAAAGTATTCGTTTTGTTTTTAATAAATAAATAAAATAAAATAAAGGTTCATTGTAATTCCTCATTTTCTCTTCTCTCCCAAAATTTATGGATATTTTTATCTGTCATTAAAAATGAGAATTCACACTAATCATATTTCTATAATAAATATAAAAATATTCGTTTTTAATAAATACATAAATAAATAAATAAAATAAAATAAAGGTCGATAAACTCTCCCTTTTTTTATTTGACACTATACAAGAAAGTTAATAGTAATCATATTTTTATAATCTATTAATGAGTGATTGTTCTTTTTTTAGTGAATTAAATTTATTTATTTATTTAAATTAAGGGAAAAGTACCATGATACCCCTGGAAGTTTGCCTATTTACCAGAATGCCCTTGGAAGTTCTAAATTTACCAAACTACCCCTATGTCCAAATTAATATTTATTTTATAAAACGAATGGTTTTATAATATTGTTAGGGCCATTTCATATTCTCGAATGCGAATATCATGCATGAAGAATATTGAGAATATCATGAATGTGTCGATCTATACGTACATACATACATACATACATATGGCCCACAAACAACAAATCTCACACAAAAGACTCGGATTCATAGTACATACATATGATAATGTATATATATACATACATAGTATTAACCATACGTACCACACGTGCATTCGCATTCGAGCATGTTTTAATCATTCGTGTAATGATAAACGCCCTCAACGAATGATAAATATCATACTTTTGAATTTACTATTTATTATTGAGGTAAATAAAAACCTAAAACAAAAAAAAAAAAACAAAAAACAAATCTTTAAAAAAATGGGGGAAAAAAAAACACAAGAATGTTTGAATAACATTCGCATTCGCAAATGTTATGCTAGACGAACACGAATTTTACGTACTATGCATACATTATACATATACATATATATATATATATATATATATACGCTCCCTTCTTCCTTCATTTCTTTTTGTGTTCCTGCTTCAATGGCGAGCTTCTGTCTTCACTCGCCTTCCCTGGTCTTCCAACAACCTTCTGTTTCTCGGCATCCTTTTTGTTTAGGCGAAGCCACTTCGTTTTATTCTTCTTCTCCACAGGTTCTTGTGCTGCCACCGTTTCCTGTTTCCTCTTCCACGGTCTCTCTAAGAAGGTACTGTATCAATTCTGAACTTCTCACAAAGGACACATTTTTTTCTTCCACCAAATATATATATACACATACATATAACGTATGAATGAATGCATATGTGGAGAACGACATTTGTACATGTAATCGATGAATGTATGTAGATAATGTAGGATTGGATGACTGTATACGTAATGCATAAATGTATTATGTATATAATGAATGAATGAATGTATGTATGCATGTTAGGGTAAAATGAATGTATGTGTGGATGTATGTATATATGCAGGTTAGGGTTAAATGAACGTATGTATGTAATTTAGGATTGTATATATAAATGAATGAATGTATGTAATGTGTTGTGTGTATATGTGTATGACAGCATATATTCAATGTATGAATGAATGAATGTATGCATGTATTTATGTATCAATGAATATATGTAATGTATAAGTTAATTATATGTAAAAGATTGTCAATACGCTGTTTCTATATTGAGGGCTTTGGGTGATGAATCATGGTTACATCTTTACTTCGCTTTTTATTCACGCTTGAAGCTGAAAGTTTTTCTCATCAGTTAAGAAATTAAGCTACCGTTGATTCGATATGTCGAGTGTTGACCATCCACATGTCTGTGAAACCCAATGTACTACAGTTCTGTGCACTCTCAATGATCATTAATGAAATTCATGAAGATCGAGTGATACTTACCAAATACTACGTGGAAATGTTTCTCTCCATTTTATTATCCCGTAAGTGTCATGTCTGCCATCACTTTTTCCATTTGTTCATGAAAGAGGGGTTGAGCAATGCACAAGGTAGATGGACTATCGCCGACTATGAACTACCCTTAATCCACTATTTTCTTTATATATAATTCCGTATCAAAATAAATTTCTCCTAGATTTCCAAAAATTAGTCTCTTTAGTTTAATTATTAATTAGACGCCATGATTGATGTATGAGACAAGTCAAATATGGGTGAATTCATGTCATCCATACTGAAATAAAAATAAACTCTCAATTTTTCTTGAATCTCCATGCTCATGATCTCAATGCATGTGGTGGAATGGTTTGTTTGAGATAATTTACAAGCATGAAGTGCATAACTAATATGTATGCGAATAGTGGTGACCGGATTTTGTACCTGATGTTGATTGGTGCATGGAAACGAGGTTATCATGAAGCTAAACAAGTTGCGATTGTCATTGCATCCTGCGTGCATCTAAGGGTTTGCTTCCCGATGCTTTTGAAGCTCGAACGGGACTTGGCCAAATTGTCGTGGGCCAGCCTTCTCCATTGTTTTTAGAATGGTGTGGAGTCCATGTAGACTCCATCAGCTGTGAGTACCATGATCCTTCTGTGTGTTTTGTTGTTTCCATTTGCTCTGATGCTTCAAACGCCTTACATGTGATTCTTTAAAATAGCATGGTTCAAACTAGTTGATGAGGTTGATTTTTGGAATACTGCTTCTACTTGCCATTCTAGCATGCTAAAACTGCATATCCTTGAGTTAGTCAATTTTTAGTGGCTTTAGACACTGAGAAGCACCCACTCATGCTTGTAAATGTGACTCCTAGATATACATAGGAATCTACTACTTCAACCTGCCCTCCTGATAGGGTGAAGACAACTTTTTGATGAGTCAATGCGAATGTGTGTAAGATCATTGCCAAATCAACATATCATCTTGTATGTGACTCCTTAAGAATGGGGGTTACTACTTTGTAGTAAAAACCCTCTATGTGAAAAATAATGCACACACATATGTGCTCACCCTTCGTGGTGCCGTTTTGAGTATGATGCTTAAATTATTATGCACGTCTAACAAATCATCACACTTCTCACGAATTAGCTTATTTGCTGAGCATGCAAGAAGTAAGTTTTGGCATTTTTACCTTGTATTGGGCCCAACATTCCAACATTGAGGGTTAACATTTATAATGTTTCTTGCCACCTCATCCTTGGTGCACCTATTATCATCAAATACTTCATAGCATCTTATGAGAGCTCTAATATATCTGTTACACCCCAACTTTTAGACCATTTCATAATGTCAAGCACCCAGCCAAATGAGAGGATTTTGCTCTTATTAGCTTTTGTACCTTGCATCCTAGGTTCCACACCTGTTTTGGCCATTTGTGACTGCGCATATTCTTGTCCATTGTGATATAATCTTTGCATTGCTTGCGCCTCTATGGGCTGTGCACTCATTTCTAATAGTATAATATATTCTACATGGGAACAACTTTTGAATAATCTTTATTCCATTCAATGCACTAAGTGAGATAGTGCCACCCAACACACCTGCACCATATAGCAACACTCAGACCACCAAAACATTGAATAAAATCAATGACATTTCCCTTCTTTGAGTATCACTTCGGTTTCATTGATTCTCAAACATATAACTCATCCTAGAAAAGGATCTCGTTAATGGAGTTGCCCTTATAAGCATATGATCTAGATATTCTGAATCGAATTTCAATCTTGAAATCATGTAAAATATAGGTTTAAAACTTTTCTTGAAGGTGACATTGATCGAAGTTTTAAGTTTCATTAGTTTTTCTTGAGAACTTAGCTGTTTTTTGTCCATATTCAAATTAAGAATCCAAAGGATTCTCAAACTTTTATAGTCTAAACTTGCATTTTCATGGGGAGAAATACTTACATTATGTTGAGCATATAAACTGATGAAGGTATTTCTTTGGAGAAAAGACATTGTTTTGTGCCTTGAAGGCATGGAGAGGTACTATGGATGGGTACATGATGCATAACAGATTGTTACATGCCTTGGTTTGTAAAAACGATTTGGAACTTGAGGGGAAAATTGAAAAACATGAATAAGGGAATCGTATAAGGATGAAAGGGAGGATGATGCCACCACATTTACTTGAAATCTAGGAGATCTTGGAAGCATAATCAAGGTTCAAGTCCTCGGTACTGAGGTTGCGAAGCCTAATGCAGACAAATTTGATTTACTCGATGAAGCAAAATAATGTGTATATTGGCCCTTGAACTCGAGACATGGTTTTGTAGAATGATATTAGCATTGCACATGGACATTATGAATAAGTGTGAATTCTACTTGGAGGAAATTTCTGTCTTTTGGGGTTTTTAGTGAATTTTTTTATATTTTTTCCAAAAAAGGGTTTCAGTGATAGTTGTTGTTGCCGACATTGGTGGTCCTTCAAGCAATGCTGGGAACCCATGAAAAAATTACTACAATACACAATTGTAAAGAATGTATATAAATTTAAAATTGGATTTTGCTTTTTTTTTTACATTATTTGCCTTTGGGGTTCTTGGTTTTGAGCTGTATCATAATAATAAATGAGAATTGTATGTTGTATCCATAATCAATCTTGTCTTATTTGATTTATGCATGATTTCAATTACAATTGTGAGTCATTTGATTTGTGGCTTACAACTACAATGTCATGATTTTTTAGACTACATGATCAATTAGTGATACTTGCTTGCGTTTCTCTAGTGGAACAGGGTTATTGTCTGTGTTTCATTGAGAATGATCAATTAATTGTATTTGTTTGTTTTTCTACAATCAGGCATTGTGTTACTTCCGATTACAGATTGTTTGTGCTCTGAAAAAATTGTATGATTAAATTAAAATGATATGGTGTGAGATATCCTTGCTAGCTTGTTTTCTGAAGCTAAATTTAATGGCAACCTCTCTCATGCACCATCATTTTTAATGCATGAAAGAATTGTTATATATTTGAGAATTTCACTTGTAGCATTTATGATTTAGAGTGACAATGGGGTATGCAACAGGCCTCTATCAATATTACTTCTATAAAACCTTTTTCATGTGTATATGGCTAAACAAAATTTGGATTCACTGGACATAGTGCTAAGAAGTGAATCAATCATATTGAAGACAAAGTTATCTACAATTTCAATAATTTGATTGTCATAATGGAAACAACCTTGTTAGGTCATATTTCTCACGAGCAAAACTATGTGACATCTCTCGAGTCTCAAAATTTTGTGCTGAATAGACTTTATTCATACCATCTTACTGCTTTTCTTCCATAGTAGGGCTCCCGATGAGGCAAATCTGTTAATGTTTTATTCACTCTAGCTTCATATTTACTTTCTGCCACTTTTGCATCTAAGGTAGGCATTCAAGGGGGAAACAAATGAAACCAAGAAGCAACACTTAGTATGTTATAAACCAACATAATGAGAGCTCCTAATTGTTTGAAACCCACCAGCTCCTGATGCTTAAATAAGCTTAACACTCAAAATTCAAAATTGATAATGAAAGATTTTAAGTATCGAACCTTCAAAGTCGGCTCTTTTGTTCTGCTGGATGACATGCTCTTCTGCCTTTTTGTGCCTCACTTGTGCTTGTAAATAATCCTTAACTTCTTGTTTAGACTGATCAATGGGGGAATGCAGAAGATAAGCTAAATGTGTCAAGAATCGGCCAATGAAACATCAAATCCTAGCAATCGAAGCGATGCTTTTTTCATCGCTAAAAAAAACATCTCTTCAACCGTCACAATTAATACGACAAGGAAGATCCGTGTACGCAAAGTGCTTACCAGTCTCGCTTGTTCGACTTTTCTCTCATCCTCTAGCTTTGCCAATATGGCATCAGCTTGATCCTTTTCAAATTCAGCCCTTTTCTGCTCTTCTTGGTCCTTCAGCAAGAACTCTATCAAGAGACAAAGCAAGAAGGGTGTCTTTTTTTATTTTGTATGCATCTGACCTTAAGACCCGACTAATAAACTAATTAAGATTAACACCCATGAATGAAATATTATGCTTCTTAACAAGCAAGTGTACCCTTGAATTGGATTTGATCTTGGCGTCCTTGATGAACTTGATCAAGGAGTGCTTTCCTAGAGTCATCTTGTTTCTTGGTTTGTTCGTCTTGCTTCCGCCACGAGTCCTCAACTTCGGCTTTGATGATCGCCTCGAGCTCATCATCCTCGCATTTCTGCTGCTCTACCACAGCCCTGAGCTGATCTGCATAAGCTTTCGCCTCTCTCCGCTGGGCCTCCCGGAGCATGCTCTCTTGCCTTTCTTCTTCAGCCTCTCTCTCCGACACCATTGCAATCATGTGGGCATCGTATCTCTTCTCTTCTTGGACCACGGCTGCCTTCTTCGCCCGGTTGTGCTCGTTGTAGAGCAGCATCTCCCGCGCCTTTCTGCCCTCGAGGCACCTCTTCTCGTATTGCTTCTTCTTCAGATCCTCTTCCTCTTGTTTCCACCTCTTGTTCAGCTTGATCATGTCGTCTTCGACCGCGGCTCGCTCCTCTTCCCGGAGCTTCCGGACCATGAAAACTTGATCACAAAGGATGTCGATTGCCTCTTGTTTCCGGGCATTTTGCCGCCCCAACTCCTCTCGGGCCACCTCATCTTGCCTCTCCCATTCCATCTCCATCTTCTTGTAGAGGCCCTTCTCCTCTTCCTCGTGCCGGGCCTTCCTCTGGAGGTTGCTCGCGCGCTGCCGTTGCCTCTCGGCCTCAGCCCGGAGCACGGCCTGCTTTGAGCAGTGGACCCTGACATCATCGGAACTGTCCCGGAAGGCCCTCTCGAGCTGCGTGTCCGCGACCTCCCGCTCGCGGCCCAGCCTCTCAGCCTTCATCCTACGGGCCTCGGACTCGAGCCAATCCCGGCGCCCGGACAAGCTCACGCGGCTGCCCCGTTTCATCTCCTCCTCGAATCGCGCCTCCTCGTGGCCAAGGAGCTCTGAGAGCTTGGCCCGCCTCCCAAGGACGTCCGTGTCCCGCCTCTCGCGGATGGCCCTGAGCTTCTCGGAGAGCGTGCGGTACGACATCTTGGGCTCGTTGGAGATCTCGAACTCCGCGCACCGCATGAGGTGGTCATAGTTGTGGATGTTGGCGAGCCGGTCCCGGATCTCGTCCTCGTATACCCGCTGCTTCAGGAGCCGGTCTTGGTTGGATGGGGGCTTGAACTTGTGATGCATCTGCATGGTGGAGCAAAATTCAAGGTTCTCACAAAAATGGATCTGAGATGGAGATGGTCCACAGAGATATGGACCACAGAGATTGTCTCTATGTACAGAGATGGTCCACAAAGAGAGAGACAGAGACAGAGATAGGATAACAAGAGAGAAAGCAAAAGGTTTTCATTCCAACTAACTAAACCGTTCATTTTTTTGTGTTTTTTTTCATGGTGCCCATGACATTTTTGTTCTTTTTGGTTTCTTCTGGCATCCTTTGATATTTCGTTTGGTTTCACACCTGTCCGGCTCTACATCCATGACCATGCACCCCCTCTCTCGGTTCCTGTTCACACACGCACGCACACACGCACGCACGCACGCACTTCATGTCGACGTATCATGCCCTCTCGACTTATTATCTCATAAAAAACTTGTCTCTTGGTTTTTGTCTCATGAGTCATGTTGGTGTCATTGACGTGTGCAGATCAACCCAATTCGTAGTCGCTCTGCACCTCCTTTTTAGCCTGGTTCTCCCGTATAAGTAACATGCGACATATGCCATTATGGCCTCAAACTCCGACCCATCCTTGCTTGCTTCCGGCTCTCAGAGATTGTGCCTTTCGCCTCATCCGCGACCTTTTTAAGAGTTCGGGATTGTAAGGACATCTTTGTTCACTCATGTTGTTGATTCGACTATTTCAACCATACAAACGGAAACACATTTGTAATAGGGAATTGAAATTTGATTGAAACATGTGGAGTTTCTTCGAAGTTCTTATGTTCTTTCTACCAGTCCCTATTGTTTCATGTGAGCAAAGGAGACTCCAATACTTGAGTAAATAGTTCTCTCCGTCGTTGGACTAATGAAAATTAAGGAATTAAAAGAAAATAACATTGGACACGTGTCCATTGTCCGAGGTACTTGTGTCTATAATTTATTAAATTTCGATTTTATGTAAAATACCAAAAAAGGAACTCCATCCGATACATACATACATTCACTTTATGTTGTACAATTAGTCGTTCATACAAAAACAAAGAAAATGAAAAAACCCCAAGAATTATACATAAAATAAAGGAGCAAAGAGAAAATTATATTAGTTAACGAACTCATGATAAAAATAAAAGAATTATACAACATCAAGGAACAACTAAAAACAAAACATTCAAATTGAAGTTAATTTACAAACAAAATAAATAAATAACACAGAATTACATCCAAGGAACAAATAAATAAGCAAAATATCAAAAACAAAGATTTCATTTTTTATTCTCCTTGTTTTATTTTGTCACTTGTTATT
The DNA here is from genome assembly GCF_043228905.1 of Azolla caroliniana. Classification (NCBI taxonomy): domain Eukaryota; kingdom Viridiplantae; phylum Streptophyta; class Polypodiopsida; order Salviniales; family Salviniaceae; genus Azolla; species Azolla caroliniana. Next base: position 1,039 of record NW_028231692.1, on the reverse strand, counting down.
AGTAGTAGCTTGTCCGTCCGTCCATTTGTCCTTAGTAATGAGCCCTTGTTCAAGTTGCCCCTTCACTTAATTGCATGCAATGCACAACACATTCCCATAAACGAGCCATCCCTATTGGTTACGAGATGGCATCTCTTATTGTTTGGGTGTATTCAGATTCTACTCAATGTATGAAAATAACATGTTGATGGTATGGATAAAGGTCTCACTTAGCTATTTCCACTAGAATTCCAAACCACGAGTGGCTAATGATTTGCATGTGTCTGTCCCTAAGTTTGTTAGACAAGGATGGTAAAAATAAAGAAAGCAAAGGGTTGTTAAAGATGATGAACATGACAATTGACAAACAAGTTGCATATTGAATAGGAGATTGTTATTTTAGACATCTTGTGATAGAGTAACAATTATTAGACACCTCTACTAAGTACCAATGAAAATTTGTTGTGAAATCAAACTAGATTTCCCTTTTTCAACTTGGTACCCATGTCCAAGGAAAGATTGTGGTACATTACCATATTAGGCATCCTTGGTATAATAAAAATGAGAAATAGTCATGGCAGTAAACTAGGAATGCTTTAAAGCATTGCAGGCAAGTGTAGAGAAAATGTCATTGACATGTATGAACATTGAGGTGTCGGTTACTCTTAACACGCGGCAAGAGTATATACAAGACCAACATAGGATTAAGCATTAGAGGCACATATAAGAGACCATTGAGGTGTCGATTATTCTAGCACGTGGTTGGAGTATATAGAATACGAAAATGGGATTAAGCATTAGAGGCACAAATAGGAGACCACACATGTAAAATAGATTCTTCATCACCCATGAGGCATACTTTTACAATGTTTGTTCACAATATTTTGATCTTCATTGTTGTTGCTTATGCATTATGGCTGATTTTTCTCTCCGTTATCTTTACGGGGCTTTGAACTCTTAACCTTATTGTTCCGGTGACAAGATCTTATCATTTGAGCTATGGCTTATTGTTTTGTCATTTTAGAGGTTCTTTATTTGCGTATATATGGGGATTCGTAGG
>NW_028231691.1:0-10600 GCF_043228905.1 Azolla caroliniana | reverse complement strand
ATTCAATGCACAACCTCCACTCCTTGTACTTCAGCTTTGGTAATACCTATATGTGTCATTGGCAATCTAATGAAAGGCAAGTTTTTTTGGAGCTTATTGCAACATCATTTATTTTTGTCACATTACTTGTAATTGACTAGTATATTACTTATTATCTTGCTAAGTACACCCTATCATATTCTAATTCAATTGAGTGACTCAATTGTTAAGGTCTACTCAATTGAGTGACTAATTAAGTCTAATGAGTCATGACCATACATGAAAAACATCAACAATCCTAAATTTTAATTGACACTATGATTATAACATATACTTTATGGCATTGTAGGGTATGTAATGTCAAAACTTGGCCATCTCTAATGGTCCCGTTACTTCACTCTTCTTGACACTATGTAATGATGTGCTCTTTGGGAAATGTTTCCGCCATTCGTATATGTATAACTCTATTATCAATGTTTAGAAATGCTCTATCAAGTGAACTGAGGTGAATTATAAATCAAAATAAGCATGACAATATTTTCAAGACCCATGATTATTTTCATCTTGTTAAATTAAGAAATTTCTTGTGGAATTCCAACACAAAGTAGGGATAATCATGTTTGACTTGGTGCAATTGTAAAAACACACATTAAAAGTTGATTTTTTATCAACCACGAGGAGGCTAAGCTTGACCTATGGGACCAAATAAAAATAACATATTGTATATGATTTCTCCCCTCTTGGCAGAGAAAAAGAGAGGGGTTGGGGGTTATTTGTTATGTACACATAACGTTGGTGAGGGTAGGTCACTAATATTTACATTAGTGAAGGGTATGTTCACTAATGTTAAAAAGGGGGCTAATGTGATTGGATAGAATGAATGATAGGTGCATGCACTATCATGATTTGGGCAACCAATGAATGGAGACCCTTTTAGAAAGGCACATCTATTCAAGGGGCCTAGGAAAATGTATAAATATGAGGCTTATCTACCCTCATAAGCACATTACGTTGGAAGGCTGCTATCTTAGACACCGGTGGTGCGGGCTAGGCTTTCATCTCGACGATCGTGTTGATCTCTTCCAAAGTATTAGTTATCCTAATATTTGGCGGTATGGGACGTCGGTGGTAGGTTGGCTATGTCTAGATCATAGTTCGGGGGTTGTCGGGTGGAATGGGTTCTTCTATCCAATCTATTTTCCTTCTTTTACTTTACTTTGGTCTATTGATTAGCAATAAACTCTTAACAATGGTATCTTACTAATAAATAGACCAAAGTAATAGACTCTTAACATTATTGAACTGGGCAATATAGTTGATATTGAATCTCAATGCTATTAGACATGGTTGATGACGTTAAAAGATGCTTGTGTATATCCACCGAACTATGGTATCATTTGGCAAGACTTGCAAAACATAACATTCTTACAAGGATATTTCCTATGAAGACATATCATCAACTTGGGGTGGGTTGGTGCTGGAAGGATGGTACAAGATTGTGAATGGTAAATACTAATGTGTTATATCATCATTCATTGGTATCACTTTAATGGCGCTCATCAAGCACAAAATCAATAGAATGTACACAAGTATGATATAAGGTGGTGGAAAATGTTGCAACTAAGTCGACACTATCTATTGCCATTTCAATCCTATGTGATTATTTGGAGAATGATGATTGGGGTCCTTTCTTTAGGTTTAACCTCAAGAGGCGAGGGTTGGTGCATCATGTACATGCTTCTTCTGTAGTATTCAATTGTAACATATATACATCGATTCGTTCAATGTGTATTGTACATGCTATTTTGAAATATTTATAAAAATATGGTAAGCTTCGTCTTCTTGTGACTTGATGCCTAGACATAGGATGATCTTTAGTCAATATTACAAAATGGGCCAAAGAAAAACTTTGAAATCATGTTCGAAAATTTAAGGCATTGGATGATTTCATGTTTGATGGTAGAGAGATGTAGTAAATGTATAAATTTGAAAGTTGAAAAGCATGGGACATGGCAATCGAGGATGTTATAACATGTGGAGATTGTTTCATCCTATGATTCAACTCTTTTGATGGCACTTGGGAATGGCCCAACTCCCTCTACCTATATAGGGAGGGCAACAATATTCTCGTAATGCTTTTTACATGCAATTAATATAACACACACACCCACCCAGAGAGAGAGAGAGAGAGAGAGAGAGAGAGAGAGAATGAGAGGGAAAATGAGACAAACACAAGTTTGAGGGGGTAACTCTTCACTACCGTTATTTTACGACCTAAAGGATAATGCCGAAGTGAAGATGTTGATTGGTGTGTAGATCCCATCGGAACGCTTGGTGTTCTTGTCGTGCGCTGACCAAATGGGATGTTTATGTCAAGCGTGTTCCGGTTGAGGGTATCGATCAAAGAGAAGATCAATGAAGTTTCAGTCAAACGAGAATTTGACATGGCAAGTGGGTTCGACTTGCAATGCACTGTCCCACAAGCGTGCCATGTGTTATCCATATGAGATGTACTCAGAGGAATAAGGGTGAAAGACTATAGTGTGGTTGTTGTGTATTTGTAATGTATATGAGTGTGAGTGTGAGGATGAGTATGTGTATGAACACATGTACATTTGTGTGCATGTGTACATATATGAGAGAGTGTGGGTAAATGGTGAGAGGGTTATGTAAGTACCCTACTTGTCTCTTTGTACATTCTTGATTTGTAACGGTCACCTCATGTACCTATATAAACCCCACCCATGGGGCATGAATAAACAATAGAGTAAAAATTCCCTCTAAAAAATTGTGTGTGACTCTCTTTCTTTGTTTACCCCCCTCTCTCTCCCTCTCTCTCTCTCTCTCTCTCTCTCTCTCTCTCTCTCTCTCTCTCTCTCTCCCCTTCACGCTCAATCCCCTTCTGAGACAAAAAATACAACACTGTCACGTAGTACATATGAAAGTGAGTAGCGAGTCTCAACATTCAAGAACTTTACTAATGAAAGTTGCAATCAAGAATGCACACTGTGACTATTAGAGAAATTCTTGCAAGGATTGGGTTTGGTTGAAGGTGTGTCGAAAGTATTGTCTAATGTGATCAAAGGCTGAGCATTGTATCAAACAATGATCCTCAAGCTCCCGAACTTGTTTAGGACATTGTGCATAGTTGATTACTCTCATCATTTGTGTCCCAACACCTGTCTTGCATTGTAGTGGGTGTATGCTAAGTTAGATTAAAGCGGTGTTCCGATGGCAGACAACAAGATGGGCTCTAACATGTATTGATGTGTGCGCTTTCCCCATTCAACAAAGAACATAGTTTTGTAGTTAGGTACAACATATGTTTTATAATGTGTGAAGTGTGAGCCACCACATTTTTCTCATGTTATGATACATTGGCATTGCCAAAATACCTCATTCATAGAGGAATCAATTGAATCTGCATCATGAAGCAAGTGTGTTGCATACCATCTTTCCAACCATTTTTCCATTATACCGAAACTCAAATTTTTGCTTGTATGTGTCTTTTGGATCTTTTTGTTTGCCTTCTATGCGATTCTAGGAAGCTGGTGTGAAGAAGTTTTTTGAATCCTAAACATGAATTCAACAACCCTCTCCATGGCTATGAGCTCAATGGGAAATGATCCCATCTCACGAAGTAGAGGGTTTATATTAGTGTTTGTGACTTGTCTTGTAGAAACTTTGTAAGAAATGCTTTATACATTTTCAACCTATTTCCAAGTGAGAGAGAGAGATAGATAGATATATAGATAGATTATATTATCATCTTCGGAGGTCAAATATGACCTATGAGACCAAAAATATTACATTTCACGTGATACGTGTGAAAGTGAGTAGTGACTCTTGACGTTCAAGAACTTTACCAATAAATGTTGCAATCGAGAGTGCACATTGTGGTTGCGAGAGAATTTCGTGCAAGGATTGGGTTCGGTTGAAGAGATATGGAAAGCATGGTCGAATATGATCAAAGGCAGAGCATTGTATCAAAGTGTGATACTCATACTCGCGAATTTGTTTAGGGCAAAGTGGTCGGCTAAGTCGCATGGAAGCAATGGTTTGAATGGCAGATAACAGGATGGGCTCTAACATGTATCGATGTGTACAGTTTCCTCATTCCGCAAATAATATGGTTTAATTTGTAGTTAGGTGCAACATGTGTAGTAAAATGTGTGAAGCGAAGCCTCCTCATTTGTCCCATGCCATGATACATTGACGTTGCAAAAAGACCTCATTTATAGAGGAATCTAGTGATACATCATGAAGCAAGTGTCTCGCATCTCATCTACCGAATCATTTTTCTTTATCTTGCATCCAACCGGAACACAAAATTTTGCTTTTATGCATCTTTTGAATCTTTTTGCTTGCTTCCCATGCAATTCTAGGAAGTCGGTGTGAGGGACTTTTTTGAACCTTAAGCATGTATTCAACAACCCTTTCCATGGCCATGATCAAGGAGGAGGGTGTAGGGCGTTTGTTTTTTAACTTGTAGAAACTTTGTAAGAAAATGTTTTTGGACATTTTCAAACTCTTTCCACGTAGATTTAGGGATGCTACCGCCCCATACTTCCACCCCATAGAGAAAAACCGGTGTCACCAAAGTGTCGAAAAGATATTTCTTGAGGACCCAACACTTAATATCTCCAAGATTGCATGTGTTCTCAAATGCATAGTATGCTCACTTACCCACGTCTAGGTGTGTGTTGATTTAGTGGAACTTTGGGTATCAACTATTGTATGGTGATTGTAAAACAATGCATGATTGTGGTGAGATAACCTAACACTTACCTCGCTCTCTCCCCTGGAATGGAATGTGCTCAAACACACACGCGCATACCCACAAAAGGTCCTTTACCCTCTTTCAACCTAGATATGTATAATGTGGATGATTTAACAACTCTGCCCTTGCTCTAGGGTGTATTTCTTTATTGGTTTCCTAGGCTTCATGTGTTGCATATATTCTTCTTGCCATAGGCATTAATGGTATTGAGGACCTTATAATATCCCTACATGCATATATCAATGTCAAAGATACGAAAGAGATGAAAGGTTGGCTCATTCAAAGGGCATTTTGGATATTTCAATGAAAAATTTGGGATTTTATTAAGAATTTGATGGCAAGTTTCAATAAATTTTCCTAAAAACATCTATTTTAAAATGTTCATATGAACTAAAAAGGTGATATGATGGAGTGACATACAATCTTTGATCAATGTGGCCCTTTTTATACTAATGGGCTGTGTTGCTTGGCATCCAATGTAATGACCTTGCCATAGTAATATTGTGTGACTACTTTGGGATGTCTAATTGAATTGTGAGAATCTAACTATTTAAATATCAACTTTAAGTAATATAAAATGAATGTTTCTCATGAAAATAAACATAATGATGGGGTTATTGAGTTTATAAAGAAATTATGCATAATGGTCCCTAGTAAAACAACATATCAAGCACACCTTAAACCTTGATTAGCTCTGTAAGTATTAAACAATTATATTGGGCAAAATAAATAGGAGTTTTCTCCAAAATATGCATTATGGATGCGAGTATTTTGCAAGCCATATGGCTACCATGTGCCAAGGGTTTTATTATTTAAGATCTTTTGATGGAAGTTTTCAAATTCGATAGAAACTCGTGTGACTTAATCAAGGTGAGATACATGATGACAAGGAACACAATTCCACAAAGATTGAGAGTAAGGAGCATGTAAATCCTAGACCCCTCGAAGTCTAGGTGCCAATGAATCCCCTTATTTCTGAACTATACAAGATATACTTAGATAGATTCCCCAATCAAATTATACTTTGATCTAAATTCACATTTCACATTGGGATTGGGCACGTGTCACATTCTTATTGACAACCTTTTAAGAATGCATTGTCATATAGGAAAGGAACAAAGATGTATCTATCGTAGAAACTTTGTTTTCGGTGACAGAGAGAAAATGAATGCACATTATGACCCTTTATGACCAATGATTGTTGAAACTATCCACACATAATCCAAGACATTGAAATTAAAATGCATGAGATCTAATATATTTGTGTAAGACAAATTTTGGACCTAATAGAGTGCATTTGTCTTTCCGTGACAATGAAATTGAAACGTTGTGGATCTAATTGATTAGTTTAAGAGAATATCTTAGACCTATTAGCGTCTTTGGATCTCTATAAGATTCAACACAAGAGTGTGTATGTATCAACAATCAATATATTTGGGATTGTAAGGAATGGAATTTTATTCCAAAACATTGACCTAATGTTTCTTAATAGATATTGATTGTTCAACAAGAGATGACAATAGGTGGAATTACGTAAGTAAAAAATCCCAACATATATTTTTGTGTGTTCAATCACACAACCAAGAAATATTCACAAAGTTCATAATGGCTCCTCTTCGGTAGAAGTGACAATAACATATCATGGCCTAGAACAATTGATGTTGAATGCATGTTGATTAGCTACACCACACCTTAGCTAAAGCTTGACACGTAAAGCAAACGAAGTGACGACACAAAATACTTGCTAGACTAGAATACTTTTCATTCTCACATCACAAGCATCTCACTCACTCACTCGCTCTCTCTCTCTCTCATACACACACACACACAAGTCTAACTAACAATAATTATGAGCTTCACCTAATAATGAGGAGATATTTCAAGGATATGGTAGTCAGTGGAAAATGTTGGTTCTCCGAGCTTCCTTAGGAGTCAATTTCTTTCATGTGCTCCACAACTATGAAAAAATCATATCGAACTAAATGGGTTGGAGTGAGTAATACAAGTAAAGTGGAGGAGTTAAAAGTATTGGAAAGTAAACAATAGTTAAAAATCCCCACCTATACTAACGGGGAGAGTGCTATGTAATGATCATTGGTCCCATGAGTCTTGTTTCCCCCACCATCGTTAATAAAATCATCATGATTCACTCATTACCCCCAAAAACCAAACAACATACTACATAATGTAACACGTTCCCTTTATTCTACAAATATAGCCACATGATACATCAATGAACCTTCACAAACTAATTGAAAAGAGATAGAGAAAAGGAATAGTTGAGGAAAATAATAATAATGGTAAACATACTATTGATGCCAATAGGGACATGCAATGTGATTAACACGATCTTATTTCCTTATAACATTAAGATTCTTCAAACTAGGTTTTTTAAAACAATTGATTGCCTCTTCAAGGACCACCGACTACTTACAAATCCAACTAGTAATGTGTCATCAATGAATGTCTTGCAAGATTAGGCAATGTAGTATAAGTAAATAGAAATAATTAGTGCATGTTGAATCTAAACATATGCAACTAATTAGGATCCCTATTTTTTAAAACAATGTAAGCATGTTCAAATCGTGTAAGATGTAATCCGATTTCGTTCATAATAAATATATTTTGTCATTCATAATTGTGTTAGAGAATAAGTGCAATAAGTAAATTTATAATTAAGTTTTTCAAAACAATAGGAAGAATACATTTCCTAAAGTTACTACATTGAACGTGTCACATATGTATACTTCAATATATTTATCAAAGCCAAAAACAGAAACCTTTTTCGATGCAACATTAAATAGAAGCAGAAACCTTTTTCAAGTTCCTTAAACACATGTTCTAAAATCACTAAATAATCAGTGAATAGGATTAGACATTTAACTTTTTTTACCATAAAACATATGCAAATTAGACATTTAACTTATATGCGCGAATCATGTTCTAGTTCGTTGTGTCCACCTTTTGTGCTATAGAATAGTGGGGTTAGTTTGGACTTCACAATCTTATTGTGACACCATATCGTTCCAAGGTCTTTTCCCATACAACTAAAACATTATGTACTATCACTTTTGTGTAGCATATGCATTTGAGTAGTCCTAGAGTAAGCACAATCTTTAAGTCAAGATCTTACCTTGATTCTTGTTGTTAGCACTAAACATGTTGTCATACTCACAATCATATTGTGCTTGAGAAGAACTCACAATATGCTTTGTGAGAGAACTATCTTTCATGATCTTTTTCATGTTCCATAAGGGTTCTCATTTTGAAAGGTTCTTCCTTTTAGAAATCCATTCATTTACCCATGTTTTACGTCAAACACCAAAGAAATTGTTTGTTTGTAGAGTTGTGACCATTTCTCATGACTAACTCATTTCTCATCATTAAGATATTGTCTTTTCGTTTCAAGGCTTACTTTCTACTTTCCTTGCAAGTTGCTATCAACATTATTGTCGAGAACACCTTGACAATTCATGAGCTCTAACACTTTCAATCGGTTAGATCTATTGTAAAAGGATAACATTGAATCCACTACTTGTCCATGACATTAGATTCCTTGCTTTTTTTTCAAGAAAGAGATCATTCCAACCAAGGGAATGTTGAAACATGTGTTAATTCCTAAAAATGTACCCCTACCCAAGAAAGAGCCACGTATTCAAATAAAGAAGCCAACTTCCCGATAAGAATAGTATAAACAAGTGCAACACCCAAATAGCCAACTAGAAAAAATGAGAGGGAGCGCCTATGACTTCCAACCCAATCAATCTTACCACCAAAAGACCTAAGAGTTTCTTATGTAGACATGGACCACTTTTGGATGTTATTCATATACTTGCATGCATAATATGAACCATACGTACCATACATGCATTCGCATCCCGAATGATTGAAACATTCGCGTAAGAAAAACACCCTCAAAGAATGATAAATACCATACTTTTGGATTAACTATTTATTGTGAGGTAAATAAGCCTAAAAATGAAAAAAAAAACATTAAAAAAATGGGAAAAAAACACAAGAATGTTTGAATAACATTCGCATTCGTTTTCCAATGTAGGAAAACGAATGTTATGCTAGACGAACATGAATTTTACGTACTATGCAAGTTGCATTTAACTATAGTTTCACTTGATGAAACACTAGAATTTGGTAGCGTTAAGCTTATGGCTTTCCTCTAATAGTGAGATATTTGTATAGCCATTGCCTTGGCTTATCTAGAATTTTAACCAAAATGTACTTTCTTGTCACTAATAACGTTCAATCAATCTTCCACTTTTGTTTTAATTAGCGGTTACCCGATGTGTTTCATGTGGTTCACAAAGCAAAGAATGCAGACATTGTATGATTTCCATGTTTTCCTTGTGAACAATGTGAAAGCTTAAGTTTATAAGGATCATTATCCTAATTGTTGAGGTACTAGGAAATCCATGCCAATGAAAAACAAAAGGGCAATTCCATTGTAAAAGGCATGTTCTAATCCACAACACGAAGGATGGATTCCCTTTATAAGCAATGGTCTCTTTTTCCAAGAGGGTCTACACCTTTGAGTAAATCACATTTGTAAGCACAATCCACAATAGGTTAAAACTCACACTACAAAACTTATGTTAGAATCGTGGCCCTTGGGCATTCCTAAGACTTTCAACTTCCTTGATCCTTTGAGTTACCTTTAAGTGCTTATGATTAGAGTAGTGATGGTCAATGGGAACTTTTCCATTTCACCACACATAACAATGTTTGTAGGTGGAAATATTAAATGAAGAATTGATGCAATGTCAAAGGGAAATTTGTTTGCATGTCCATATGCATGCCACCACTAATGTATCTTATCTTTTAACCCCTTCTTGAATAAGGACGGACCCCCATTAGCCACTTATCATTTGTGCATGCTCCTAAACCTTAAACCCGAAACCCTAAACCTCCACCCATAAACAGTTTTAAACTAATGCCTACGTCCTCAAATTGGGGCTCTCCCTCTTGCTTCCCACCTCTTTCTCAATTTAGGTTTACTATACCAAAATATTAGCCTTTCTCTTTTCCTTCTAATATTGCTTCCAAGCAAAGGTTCCACTGAAAATTTAATGTCATTATAAAGTATTAATTAGAGGAATATCAAGGTCACTTTTTTTATCATTTCCTCGCATAGGACTTTCTAAGTTAATTATTTTGTGTCACATTATCTTCCACATGTCTTGTTTGTTTGTGATTGTCTCATTTGTGGCATCCATTATTGTATGCATAGCTTGTCTTGTAGGCAAGCACATTTAGTCAATTTGAAGTAATAATGTTGCACAATTTGAAATTGTGCTCGAAGCTATCATATTTAAATATGTTGATGATAGAAATACTCTTCCAACGCATTTAAAACAAGAGTTCTAATTAAAGGTGAAATGCATGCTAACTTGGTGGTTTATATTGTAGGATCGAAAATAATAAAAATTTGGAGAACATAAGTTCAATCCTTGCCATGGGTGAGGCCATGTTTCATAGATCACCGTCAATCTTTCGTGGACGTTAAAAAGATAAAATATATATCTCTATCTCATAGATTCTCTTTATTTAATTCATTGAGCTGCATTATACATACATACATACATACATACATACATGCATGCATGCATGCATGCATAGACTCTCTTTCCAATATATCATTCCTAACTTCTTCTTCTTCTTCTTTCCAAAATGAAGCTACTTTCCCGTTAGTTAGGAAGGATTATTACAAAGAGACTATACAAGGAGGCTTATACACAAATTGGGGAATCTCCCTCCGATCAAGTTCAAGAAAATGAGACTAGTTACATAGCCTTTCGGACTAATTACTTAATGTTAATTTTATCTACT
>NW_028231690.1:0-10602 GCF_043228905.1 Azolla caroliniana | reverse complement strand
AACCTCTTCAAGAATAGATATATGAAATCTGCACTTAAGAAGAGCCTAAGATGTTATAAAGTAAAATGAGATCAAGATAAGGAAGGTTTGAGTTGGCAAGGAAAGACTTAAAACCTAAATTCTATATGTGTATACTATATATAATACCATCACCCCATGGTAGTGGAGAATGCATGATGATGAAAACTTAATGTTGATGATCACAACGTGTTTATACATATGTATTATTGTATATATATTAGAATCCCATACTTAGAATGCCTCTCCCCATATTTAAAACAAAACCATTTTTTTGCCAATGTCAACTACATTATGTTGTTTTCATTACAACATCTCCGCAATCTGGTGCAATCAATGCGCCTTTGATTTGGAGTCATTCATATAGAGATTCCTCAAATTCGCCGAGTTTATTGATCTTAGGAATACCAAAGGGGTTTAAACCGCCAAGTTAATGTGATATATTCTCTTGTAAATTGGTAGCCAATGAAATGGATTTATGTACCTTGTTCACACCATATGTGGGCAACAACACTTCAATTGGAAGGTACATTGTTTGCCCTTAATCATGTGAATGGCACACATTCGTGGTTACTATACATTCATGTCAGGGAAGTATTCCCGCCCCAAGGTAGGTTGCAAGTTAGTAGTAACTAAGTCTAATATTAGACTACTATGTTTACACATTCTCAAATAAACTACAATTGGGTAAAATCAATAAGGGAAGGGATTTTGTTAGTCAACTCCTAAATGGAAGGCTACACATTGACCTCACATTATGAAATTTATATTACTAATATTGGAGATTATAATACAATGTGCATCCGCGTACTGTTTCATTAACTTCTTCATGTTTACATTCTAATTCATATAAATAAGTGAAACAATTTATGAACTACTTTATATTGTGTTCACTCCAATGTTGTCTATTATATGTTTTGTACTTTTTATGGGGAATCAAAACTCTAATAAGAACTTGGCTGCACACTTTTAGTGACTATAATATTTCCAATCTTGGTTTTTTGCTCACTAAGCAATACAAAATATAGAATGTTGGCAATGCTTTGTCAATCTTCATTGATCTTTCAACCAATGCATGGCAATGCAACTAGGAGGTCTATAGCACATTCTTTGTGATAGTCTAAATTTATGGATATATGGAGCTTGTTCTAGAAATTTATGATCATATCTTATGACTATAGCTTGATCTTGAAATATGTCGATCTCAGAAATAACTTGGTAGGGTCAATGAAGAATTTTGGTTTCTATATTGAATATCTAATTATTCAAACATCCACTTCCAAGCTTAATAGGTATTCCTCTAGTATATCTATTTGCAAAAGCCAAGAAGAATAAACTACATTATGTTACCTTATATTTTGTGTGATCAAAACCCCTAGTGCTCACAATGCTCGCACCACATTCTCTATTAATTATATTGTCATGGGTAGATGAGGCGTAGGGACTACCGCAATGAATATGCGTTAGAAATGTATTGGCGCAACTAGCATAATTGGGAAAACCACATTTTTATATGAATACCCTAATCCACATATTCTAACCACATTATTATTAGTCTAATGACCCATGGACTTTATGTTGCCGAGAAAGGTTTTAGGAATTTATTGATCAATAGTACAAGGAATGCTTCATAGTAGTTGAATTATGGAGGTTAAACTTATTTGCTATGTCTAGAAACAAATGAAATCCAAGTGACTATCTCCATCATCAAATTTCTTAGACCATGACTTTAGCACTAACACAAGTTCTTATTTCAATCATAGAGTATGTCAACAACATTGTTAAAATACTTTTTTGTGGTTAAAAAATCATTGTCTCAAAGAACTCTACTACCATTCTGTGACCATGTCACAATGAAACACAATTTCAAGATCTTTGCTCAATTTTAGAATTTTATTGTGGTGACATTTGGTTTAGGCATTGATGTTTGTCACCAAGAGGGACATTTATAGACCTTAGATATTTGACACATATGTGAAAGCTACAAAGTTGAATATTTGCATATCCTATTAGTAACTCACAAGGATTTTTATATTACATGGGATATCACCTCAACCAATGGTGAATTTGGCATCCATGTGCCAACTGCAACATTATACTTATAAATCCATGAACCAACACTCGTAACATATACATAGTTCATGTCTAAATAGGATATCTAACTCAAATGATAGAGAGCTCTCTTCGAATGTCGGAGCATTCATGAATTGTCACTTACCAAAGCATTTGTGAAGCAAACTTGACATTAACCAATTGTGGACCATTAAGCTTTCTCCAACCATGTGCTAAATGAGGTTGATTCTATTGAATTCACTAGAGTAGTTGGGTCTATGATTTCCATCAAATCAAAATCTATAAAACCCTATTGACTTTTGTTCTCTTGTAGGCTTGTAGAAGTATGTTGAGTTGTTGAGTCTCTTCAAAAGTTCGGTACTAGTTTCTTGTTTGAGATTGATTGTATTGTTACAAATTCCATAACAAGTTGATGTAGACGATTTGACATCATTCTATATTGAGCATCACATACAACTATTGTTGCTTGCTACACTGTCTATTGATATCAAATTTTCATGACCCTCTAGTTAGTCTTCCCACTACATTGATATAATATGCCAATGACAAAGAATATGATCATTATTAACTATCTAGCATTAGGTAGCTAAATTGGGTTTTCAAATACATACCTAGTCTTTATATTGGGAGGCACATAGACTTGTGTTTCCATATAGCATGTTCAATATAGCAAATCTATTCTTTCTTGTTTGATGGTAGATATTGGTATTAGCATGATAACTATTTTATATTTATAAAATTTTCGGCCACATAACATACCGAATTTGATAGTGATACCTAAAGGCTCAATAGAATAGGAGGTATATGCTTGAGTTCTATGCTCATTGTTACATAAAAGAGTTTTAATGCTCAAGGACGTGGACATTTATTAGGGTTAAGGCTTGAAATAGTGAAGTTGTACTTTTTCATGTGTACTCTAAATGGGAAAAATTAGCCACACACTAATCCTCACCATACCTTGATTGAAATAACTCTAATAGCTTTTGTTGTCAGACAAGTTTTGATGAAGCATAACATTTGAAAGGCCTCGAGAGTTCTAATTTCATGATAAGTTCTTAGGATACGAAAGATGAGACAAAGATGGCTCGACAAAGCATATAAATCTTAAGGATGTATCATTTGATTTTGTAATCAAATTATACATTGAAAACAAAGGTTAGCATGGTGTACAATGATAGGATTTGACAACATTCCAACCATCCAAGCCCTTTTAAATATCACATTGCATGTAACAACATTTTTGAAAGAGTCATAGGAGACAAATGGAAAACTTTCACCCTTCAACAAGAATGGGGAGGAAATAGGTCTATGGTCCTAAAGCAAGCAACTAAAAGCTGTCCAAAACAAAACATGACATGTGCAATAACAATCATGGTAATAAGATGCATATTTATATTGTGTGGATGATCTACGATGTAGGTTCCTAGCTAGTAGCAATTAACAAGGATGATTCTCATCACTCATCATTGTTCATACAACTTACAACTAGTAATAAGAATCTCTTGAGCTATTGTCGATCAACCTTTGCAACTTGTGAGTCATTGACTTTCTACTTATAAGCACGAGAATGAAGTCAATGAAATGGCACAATTGAACACTACATCTTACCAACAACTAACAAAGTTTTGTAATAGAATTCATAACTTATTTAATTTTATATCGCATAAGTTGTTGCCATTCTCAATATATCACACAAGAAATGATCCACTGATGCTAAAACTACATCAAATGTTTATTGTAAGAATTACCCTGCTATAGGGGGCAACAAAGTTTTGGAATAGAATCCATAATTTATTTGATTTTATATAGCATAAGTTGTTGCCATTCCCAATATGTCACAACATAAATGATCCACTTAGGCTAAAGCTACATCAAATGTACATTGTAATAATTACTCCACTATATGTGGGGGGCCAGGGCCAGGGCCAGGGCCATGTAGGACTCAATAGTTCATTTGTCCTAAATTCTATGATGAAAATTGCACAAAAGCATGGTCAATTACCAAACTTTGAAATAGCCTCTTTCTATAATGAAAAGTGAGTTTATTTTGCATGGGGTTTATTCAGTTTACCACATATCAAGAAAACTTGTGTTCCATGAATAAAGATTGGCCTTTTTGTGAACGCTATAGATTTCTATTTGTTAATCAACTATCTATAATGTTTACACAATAGGAAATAATAAAAGCAATAGGCAACATTTTCTACAAAATCATTCATGTCAACTTACAAAAACGTCTGAAGATATTTCTCAATAAATAACAAAAACTTATTACGCAAATGATGAGATTGCCATTGGTAGAAATCTGTCATATGATACGGGGACATGACTTAAAAATACATCCCATGAAAAGGAAGGTTGCACATAAAATTCTACTTCATGATGTTTCTATTTCGGTCAATAACCTTCATTGACAAAAGGAAAAATGCATGTATTTAGAACTTTTATGAACCCAATTGAACTTTTATTATACCCCAATGAAAAATATAGAATCAAATTGTAAGCCACAAATAACATGGAATGGACAATGAAATGGCCAATAAAGTAGGATGCTGAATGAAAGGAAAACTGAGCATTTCTATTATAACAGATACAAACATGGAACTTCAATTTACCACCAAATGATAGTGACGTTTTATATTAACCCTAAATTAAGCTGGATCATTATCAACATATTTTTGCAAACAACAGACATCCAACACAAGCTAAATATAAAGATGAATCAGGGAATCAGTAAATCTTAAGCCTGAACGACAGGTTCATTTGATGTCTCAAGACCAACACAACGACCAACAGTTAGGTCATGAAACTAGATCACAAATGGTCTTGATCTATCATGCAACTTTACACTACCATTATACCGAATGGCCCACTGATATTCTGTTTTGACATTAGGTAATGTGATGATAGATATCCATGGCTAGAATTTAGGCAACACGTTAAAAATATGGAAAGAAAAATGCACCGAACTTGTCATAGCTAATGCTTTAATTGAAAATATGCTGCAACAGAGCTCCAAAGACCTTGTTGAACAAACACGGGCTACATTACTGCACATCACAAAAGTCATGGAGACAAACATTAATCTTACAAAATAATCATCGGAAAATGCAACATTATAACTACGGACTTGACATACAAGGAATTATAAACAATGATATTTCACTTGGCCTTTAATTGAGCAAGAAAAGGTTAAATTACCTCTTTCTCTTCACCTTTGATTATGTCATCACCTGAATGCATAAAACAAAAACACTCAATACCACCTAGAACTTAAATGCAAAAAAATCAAATGCATGAGATTTGAATCACAAACCTCCATCATCTTGCAGATCCGATGTCCAAAGAGTGAGATTATCTCTCAAGAGTTGCATAATCAGAGTGCTGTCTTTATAAGAGTCCTCACTGAGCGTATCAAGTTCAGCAATAGCCTCATCAAATGCTTGTTTTGCAAGCTGACATGCCCTGACATAAACAATCAACATTTGGATGTGAAATGAGAAATTCTTCTTTACCTCACAAACACTAGTTACTTTTCATTGTTTCCCAAACGCCCTCAGTAAACACCCAGCCAAGAAATCATATTCACTATATTGAGCAATTGAAAGGTCAATTCATCCCCCTTTTCTCTCTTTTGGGGATCGAACCTGGGTGTTTGGGCAAACAACGAAAATCATAGTTATTGGGGTATATAAGAAAAACACAGTTTCAGGAGCTCTCCCCATAAATTTTAACTTTTATAGTACTTCAATATTCACGAATCAGCTTACAGCTCTGGTGAGTTGACAATTTCATAATAGAACACTGAAAAATTCAATGCCAAGCCAAGCCTAATTGGATGTGTAGGAGATAATTCAGTAGATGCAGTGGTAGATGCAGCCTGCCAAACCAGTGGGTCCACGATTAGTAAAATTGTCTTATATATATCTATAATATTAGCAAATATTCTCATGGCTATGGTTTAGATATTATTCTGTCTGAACAAAAATGATCACATACAATTACTAGAGCCTTCCATAAACACAGAAATTAACAGAACAAAAAAATGAACACATAAAACAGCACAAAGAGAGCAGCATCATGCTGATTTCAGTGTTCAGAGTTGCCAAAAGATCAACATCACACCTCTGATCTACGTCAAGAACATTACAGGAAGTTAACTAACACATGAACCAAACTTAACTAACACATTCTTCCATGGTAAATTCCAAGGCCATGCAAACAAAATGGGGTGGAAATATTCACTAACTATTTATCATGGTTTTGCCCTTTCATTTCCATCATAAAATTTGAAAGATCAAATAAATTTTACGAAATTTCAAGAATGCAGTGGTAATAATAATATAAAATAAGCACATTACAGGAAGTTAAACATTCACCCAATATTTATATTGTTTATGCTTTCATAATATATTAATTTATTCGATCATTTATATTGAACAAAATTATGAACAATTTACGACTTCAAAACATACTTGATAAGATGCCAGAGATTGATCAGCAGCTAGTTTCCTTTCCTCTCCAGTTTTGAACTCAGATAAATACCTGTAATAATCACCTTTCCTAAAAAAATGGAGAAGACAATGCATATCAGAACTATCCATTGACAACAGCAATATTACAGAAAGATGACAACATGGATACACTACACCGTATGGAAAATTGTAATATCTAGCTTGATAATACATATCATGATAACATATCAGAACATTCTAATCACAGTTGTAAAATGCTTAGCATACAATATGCATAGAATATTGTAGAATATTGACGCCAAGTATTTTCAGAGTATTCACCCTTCTTATATTTGCCTTGCATCTACCACTGAAATTCGGCCAATTTTTTATTTTTACATTTTTTTTTCAGAACTTTTTTTTACAGAACATAAAAATACTTAAATATGTAGACGTTTGGACTACAATAAATACGTGGATATTTTAAATAACGGTTCTAAAATGTAGAATACATGTTAAATACTTCAGAGCATTCTAAAACGTATTCTAATCATAAATATAACTATGATTCAAAGATATCTTAGGACAGAAGAACAAGCCGATAGTATACATCTCATGATAATAAAACAAAGACCGAAAAAACAATTTGGCATACATCTTATGGTAGAAGACAGCAAACTCGCCCGAGCTAGATGATGGTAAAAGATGCTCATCAATCACAGTTAAGATATCATTACAGATATCGGTAAGTTCTCCTTCTACTTTCTTGCGATAATCTTTTATCTGTTGCACGTGTTGTTCATTTCCTTTACTCTCTTCCTTCTGCTCGATGGAAGATAATATGCGCCAAGAAGCTCTTCTAGCACCAATAACATTCTTATATCCCACTGAGAGAAGATTCCTTTCTTCAACAGTGAGTTCAACATCAAGTTTAGCCACGTTCTTCATGAACTCCACCATTTCTGTTCAGAAATGTAGCATATAGGTTAGTAATTGATGAATTAATCAAAAAAAATCTATTCTCAGTGTTTTGGATCAAAGAAAAACTTCCGAAGTTTACAACTTTCATGATGTTCGCATTTACATCAAAGAAATCGCCAACTATCTAAAACGTTTCTTCTTCAAAACTTTTAAGTCAGAAAAGGATGCAGAACATTTTGGAGCTTTTTGGTCATCTTCTTCTTGAAGTAAAAAATCTCTACGAAATATTTCTTCTTCCCAATCTTCAGATGATGGAATGCTTATAAAATTTGAAAACTTTCAACTTCTGAAAATTTAAGCCAAAAAGAAGCAGGGAAATTTTCGATCTGTATTTTTTTCTTAACATTCAGGCCAAAGAGACTCTGAACTTTGAGATATTTCGTTTTCTTAACATTTACATGAAATAAACCCCAAATAATATCCTGTTTTCCCAACATTTTAGCCAATAAATTTTAGAGAGTCTTCTCTTCAAGTCATCCAGGTCAGAAAATGTCCGCAGAAAGCTTGACAACTCTGGACTTCGACATTCAGGTCAAGAAAAGCATGGAGGAAACTAGAGATCTTCTAGTGCACTTAACGGAGGATGAAGAAGGTAGGATCAAAAGAACAAGAAGAAACAGTCAAGAGAGGGGAGAGAGAGAGAGAGTACCTTCATAACGCTCAGCTTGCTCAGCGACCTTGGCCAAATAAACATGCGCCTCCCTCTCCTTCTCGTTCGTCATGGCGATGGCGAGAGCTGCAACAGACACAGTATTCTCCTTTTCTCTTTCTTCTTGCGTCTTCTACTTCGTTGTCTTCTTCTGCTGCTTCTGCTTCTGCTTCTGCTTCGCTGGTGGAAAGAAATAAAGCAGAAAAGAAAAAGGGAGGAAGAAGAAAGGGTGCAATGCATTATTATATATGTACAAATTATATATACATATTGATATATGTATACAGTATAATGTACATATATTTATAATGTATATGTATATGTATATGTATATGTATATGTATCTGTATGTGTATATGTATGTGTATGTGTATATGTATATGTATATGTATATGTATATGTATATGTATATGTATATGTATGTGTATGTGTATATGTATGTGTATGTGTATATGTATGTGTATATGTATATGTATATGTATATGTATATGTATATGTATATGTATATGTATATGTATAATGTATATGTATATGTATGTACCTTATGTATGCATGCCTGTCCGTATGTGGTTATGTATGTATGTATGTACTATCCATTGAAGTGTCTCCACACTTGCAATTGGGTGGTGCTTAGCATGTGTTGTTTCCCATCACGTCAAGCATCCCTTATATAGGCATAGCTTCCTCGCAAGCCAACATAGTGGCCGCACTTTGCAATTGCCAACCAATCTAAAGGGGATTGATTATATCGGCTAAGGTGTTAACCCATCGACTGCACATGTGGGATTTTGCAATGATGCGCCAGGTGCGTAGATATCGATCACGAGAATATCGATTTGAAAAGTTGGAAGGTACGTTTGCCTCCTTAATGGTCATAGATTGGCAAGGTTATAATGTTAAATTATATTTCTTGCTAATGTTGTGGTAACCAACGCAGTAAGGAACTACACATGATCCTCCATGTGCATTACACTATATTTTTAAATTGCATGAATAATGAACGAACACATGAAAAATGAGTTAGTACACATGATGAAGATCATGGACTTACTTAAAAATGCTTACGAAAGTAACCTAAGACATGAGGGCACCTGGGCACTAGTGGTTAGGCTCTTCTTTGATGATAGAGAGGTTTCTAAGTTGAACTTAGCCATATTTTTTAGGGCATAAAATGCACAAATTGTTCAATATGTTCGAACAATCAAAGAGTCGGGTTGGAAATTGAATCTCTACGAGAAAGATTCGAGCCAATCTTGTACTCTCTTTACAACATTTGCAATTACCAACATAAAACACATGCATATTAGTATGCCACCCAAACAAACTTGTTGTACCATCTCATTTTCCGCAATCTATTCGTCAAACCATATCACTTGCTGAGTGCTCCATGGTGGTAGGGATAATAGGGTTGAAAGGAATCCATCACCATCAAAGAGATGAGGCAAATTGCAAAAGGGTTTATGAGTCTCAAAAGTTCCAAATGATACCCCCATGTATGTGTGGGACTCACCACGACGGCCATGCATCTTGTATTGTATGTTTTATGAGACTTTAGCAAACCATGTGCATGGTTCAAAACATCCATGTGCCAAAAATCTCCAAGAAGTTGCACACAATAGGCAGAGATTGTCTTTAAGCAATATTTATTACATGCAAAAACAATGGATATGTGTAGCCGATCTTGTTGAAAATTCAACCCTACCTTGTCATAGTTCATTTTCCCCCTTGTATGACAGTGCACCAAGAATAATTCTCCAATGACCATTATGCCGCGTGTCATTTGGCTTCACTTATTTTGGGGCCTACCTATGTTACAATGTAATTCATTTTTCTTAGCAAAAAAGAAAAAAAATATGTATGACTTTTGAAGTTCAAAATTTTCAAAGTAATCATTTTGATTATAAATGGCCTCTGGCTACAATGGAATCATTTCTACCATTTATTGTTTTTATTATATATCTACCATTTCCTTAATACAATAGTAATTAGTCGATGGTGTGATTATGATACATACTCATCACTCTTTTTGTTCACGTTATATTGTATAGGAGCCTAATAGTGAATGCATTGAAAATACTTAGATTTGTTGGATTTAGTATCAGTGATTTGTTCTCACATGTTTGCATAAAGTGATTTAATACATAAATATGCCTCACTTGCAATCCATGACTAGCATGCCTAGTACCAAAATGACTTATTGATCTCCTAGAAAATAGTTTTCGTTGTCACAATCCAAGGACTTATTAGACTCCTTTGGAGACCTTAAGGAACTCCTAAACATAATTTCACCACAAGTGTGAAAACTTTAGAACACTGCACAGAAAATCATATGCACCTATTCATAGTTGCAATCATTTGCAAATTCTTCATCAGACATCTGCATATCTGTCCATAGTAAAGCTTGTGTTTTCCAATATTTTCATATTT
>NW_028231689.1:0-10611 GCF_043228905.1 Azolla caroliniana | reverse complement strand
GAAGGGTTCTCCATAGACACATTGTACTATGTTGTGTGTTGTATCTGTACTATGTTGTGTGTTGTATCTGTACTATGTTGTGTTTACAGGAGGATGTAAAGTATTCATCTTGTACTCATAGTATTGTCCGTCCTTCAGAGAATTGTACTAAATCAGTATTTACTCATGTTGTACTCATAGTATTGTACTCATCTTTTAAACACACTGTGTGGTACTGATTATCTATTAATCAATGTTCAGCGTTCTCCATGAACACACTGTATTGTACTATGTGTTGTATCTATACTAAATCAGTGTTTATTGGGGGATGTAAAGTACATGTCTTGTAGTACTAATGATCTTCTAAGGAGGGTCGTGTTCTCTGTGGACACATTGTACTGTACTATCCGATAGTGAACATTTTGTACTATTTATCTGTTAATACATGTAGAGTGCTTTCCATGAACACATTGTACTATACTTTGTGCTATATCCATACTAAGTTAGTATTAAATGGATGCCAGGTACTGTTGGTTGACAACATAGTACTATTTATCTTTTAATAAGTGTAGAGTGTTCTCAATGGATACGTTGTGCTATGCTTTGTTTTGTATTTGTACTAAATCAGTATTAATGGAAGTGTAGTACTCTCAATTGACAACATAGTACTAATTTTGTTGGAAACTTGAGATACCAAAGCAGGTATTTCTCCTTATTCAATATTCATATGCAATGGAATTACTTCGGGTCTGGACATGGAAAAGGAGAGCATGATGGCGCGGGGGTTGTGATCAAACGTGCCCTTACAAGTGAGCAGTTGGATAATAATGGTGCTAAGTTACAAAATGCACATGATGTTGTGCAGTGGCTAACATGGAAGATGTCAAATGATGGTAAGAACAGATTGTTTGTTGAAGTTCGCGCTGATGAGGTCAATAGAACTAAATCATATGGTTGTAAAACTGTGAAAGGCACACGCAACACCCACTGTGTGTTAGGGTTTAGCCACAAGGACACAACACAATTGTTACTCCGTAGTTTATCATGCTTTTGTTCCATGTGTCTAGATGAAGCTTGGGATAAATGCATCAACCTATCAATCGTGGAGCCCTGGAAGCTGTAGAAGCTTGAGCCTGAACGACAAGATGATATTGAAGAGGATGTGCATTCAAACAATATTGTATACTACAACCAAAATCAAGACTTGGCAGTTTTATTGGAAGTTGGAGATCATTTTGCAGTGCTCAAATTTCCTCAGAATGAAGATTTAGAAGACTACTACATTGTGGTGTGCAAGCAAGGAAAGACATTGTGGTGTGCAATCAGGCCCCCCTTCATTAGTAACATTGTTCGCTCTACACTCCTCATGGGATTCTGTACAATCAGGCTTATCTTCAGGGAAAGCGATGTTCTTTCCACGATCCTCATGGGCTTCACAAGACACTACTAGCACATTCTCAGTACAATCAAGCTCCTCTTCATTACTAGCAATGTTCTTTCCATGATCCTCATGGGAATCTTTAGACAGTACTAGCACATTATCAGTAGACACTACTAACACATTATCAGTACAATCAGTCTTCTCTTCAGCACTTGCCACATTATCAGTACAATCAGTCTTCTCTTCAGTACTTGCCATATTCTTTCCACACTCTTCATGGGCTTCAATCTTCTCTTCAGTACTTGCCATATTCTTTCCACACTCCTCATAGGCTTCATTAGACATACTATTGTTTGTACATGCCAGCTGCTCTTCACATATGAATGCTTCGTTTTTCTCACAATCCTCATGTGTGGAAGATGTGCTTCCAAAGTCTGCCTCCGTGCAAAGGTTAATTTGATTCTGACTCTAACCAGATTCTGACTCTGCACTTGTGCTCCATGAAGTTCCCGATTCATTTGATTGCAGTTGGGAATCAGACTGCTCTTGTAAACCTAATTAATGGGATTCCAAAGAATATTAGTATCAACTCACATACTCAAAAGTTTGCAAACAATGAACATAGGGTTTAGGGCCACATTTTTACCTAATGTTACATCGTCATACTGTACAACCGTAGATACCCCATTGCAAGTGGTGGGCTCGGTCATCTTCTCCACAACATCTAGGTGCTCAACAATGTTGTTATGATCTATAATAGCAACAAAAATAGGGTTGTTATGAGCTAAATCATTGTTTTCAAAGTCTGGCTTTTGACGTGTACCTAGGAGTGTGATAAATTCGTCTTCACGATCAGGTTTTGGACTCGTATCTCCGTCACCAAATATCATTTCGTCATCAGCTAGTAACACAAGTACATGGTATTAGACAATGGATTAGGTTGACAATGCTCCGGACATGTGAGAACTTATATGACTCACCATTGCATTCAACTTTGCCTTTCTTGTCGTTTCCATACAACATTCTTGCAGCATTTCTCTTCTTATTGGGCTCTATTTGTAAAGAAACTGCATTTCTCTTCTTAGTGGGCTCTATTTCTTGATGTTGACCGGAGCTTGGGGAATTTGTTTGTAGAAGCATATGTTCCACTGCTCCAATGGCCCTTCTCATACATTCATCCTCATCATAAAAATCATAGGTTATTGGTAATGATGGTCCCTGAACCTTGGAATGTGCAGTAGATATTGAGGGTTTAGGCACAGGGGCTGGTTGTTCCATTACCTTCCCTGGCGTGGAGTTGCTTGACACTACAACATTCATTGCAAGAAACAAAAAAACCTTGAATGTTAGTACCATCATCTAAAATATATAATGTAGGTCACAAGAGCTGCTTCCCATATTACACAATGTACCAATCATGAACAATGTACTACTCACATAGTTCCTAAATTATTGAACTAGTACTAATAAGGAACACTGTACTGCTCACTTAGTTCCCAATTTACACAAGTAGTACTAATCATGCACAATATACTACTCACTTAGTTACCAAATTACACAAGGAGTACTAATCCCGAACAATGTACCACTGACTTAGTCAAATTAAAAAGTAGTACTAATCTTGAACAATGTACTATTCACGTGTTTCCTAAATTACTGAACTAGTACTAATAAGGAACAATGTACTGCTCACTTAGTTCCCAATATACACGATTAGTACTAATCATGCACAATATACACAAGTAGTACTAATCATGCACAATATACTACTCACTTAGTTACCAAATTACACAAGTACTAATCCCGAAAAATGTACCACTGACTTAGTCAAATTAATAAGTAGTACTAATCTTGAACAATGTACTACTCACTTATTTCCTAAATCACTGAACTAGTACTAATCCCGAACAATGTACTGCTCACTTAGTTCCCAATTTACACAAGTAGTACTAATCATGCACAATATACTACTCACTTATTTCCTAAATCACTGAACTAGTACTAATCCCGAACAATGTACTGCTCACTTAGTTCCCAATTTACACAAGTAGTACTAATCATGCACAATATACTACTCACTTAGTTACCAAATTACACAAGGAGTACTAATCCCGAACAATGTAATGCTCACTTAGTTCCCAATTTACACAAGTAGTACTAATCATGCACAATATACTACTCACTTAGTTACCAAATTACACAAGGAGTACTAATCCTGAACAATGTACCACTGACTTAGTCAAATTACACAATTAGTACTAATCCTACAAAATGTACTACTCACTTATTTTCTAGATTACTGATCTAGTACTAATAAGGTACAAAACTAGTACTAATAAGGAACAAAGTACTACTCAGTTCCCAAATTACAAAACTAGTATTAATCATGAGCAATGTACTAGTAACTTAGTTCACAAAGTATAGAAATAGTACTAATCATGAACCATGTAGTACTTACTAAGTACTAATCCAACAAATGTAGATTGGTATTTTGCACACAAGTAATACTAAACGTGATATGTGTTCTACACACCTAGTTACATAACTTGTACTAATTACACCAATAGTATTAATCTTGAACAGTATTAGTACTAAACGTGATATGTGTTTGACACACCTCATTTCCAAATTACAATAACTGTACCATTATTCAGCAATTTACTATACACCTTGTTCCCAAATTACATTACTAGTACTAATTCCCAAGTTACACAAACAATACTAACAATCAACAGTGTACTATAAGTATAGTGTTTACTAAACTAATACTAGGCAAGTTGCAATATAGATTGGACGATGTTGTACCTGGTTCCCTTTTAGTACTACTAATTCTGGAAAATATCCCTTCAACTACACATACCAATTATATATTAAGAGTACTGCCAATACTAACCCACATAATTAGGGTTCCACATAATAGTTGTTAGAGATTACACTAAATTTGAAGTATGAATTGTGTCATACACTAGTTCTAGTCCAAATGTTAATTGACATCATATAATACAAACAATAGAATAGTAGAGCCACATACTGTACGGGTGTACTTTTAAACCCCAAGCATAGTACCACTCAGCCGCAATTGTAGTTTTACAGTCCATACATGTATTCTCTTTCTCAAAATGATACTTAGCACATAGCACATGATATGTGTGCAAACATGGTGTAATCACAACATCCATAGCCTCCAGCTTGAATCCGAGGCCACAAAATATACACCTGGAAGATTGCAAACACAAGTTATAATATATTAGCTACTCACTTATTTATACCAGAGAAGTAGAAATAAATAACTTTTAAAGACAATACCGTGATATAGCTATACTAGTAATGGTACTTTCTATACCACTTGGGTGCTCAATTACAGATGGACACAAAGTATCAAAACCATTTTGTTTTAAATCCTGCATCAAGCATGCAAGGTTCTCAGAATGCAACTTTAAGGCTGACAACTTATTATCTATTTCTTCATGTGCATTCCTGCAAGTATCAAGGTCTCTCATCTGTGAACCTAATTGAGTGCCCATATTGTTCAGCTCTTTCTTCAACTCCTCTTTCAACACCTCACTTTCTGAATTTTGGATTGTCGATGCAATCCATTCATATGTAGTTTTTATTGAAGAAAATTTCTTTTCTACCTGTATCTCAGCTGATTTAACTGCTTCCAAATCAGCAAGTAGTGCTTGTATTCTTGAGCTCATAGAAGCTATGCAACCGGCCATCATTTGTTCATGCTTTTCAGTCATTGTGGCCTGTACCTTTGCCTCTAGAACTTGGTGGACAGGTGTTGTAGCTGGAATATCCACATGAGAGGTTCCAGATGACTTCAAGCCAGTGTTGGTACTGGAGGACCCTTTGTAATGTTCTGACCGGTGCCGATTAAAATCTTCCCAATTTACGTCGATGCCACCTTGAACTTCACATGCAAAAGCACGTGCAAAAATAGTACCCACCTCATTGTTAGTGATTTGATTTGTATCATAAACATGTTCGTATCTCGTCTTCAATCAATTCATGTATTCCCTCTTCAAACCACTTATGTGGAATCCTCGCCTTGTGTCGGGATGTGCTGACCCCCAGGTTTTTTACAACCACTCTCTCAGCTCTGGATAAATGTCAGGTCGTGCTCGAAGGAAATAATTCCATCCAAGAGGTGTGTCTCGACTGATGGAGTGGTACATCTTCTTTCTCTGTGTTGATGAATTCATCACCCTTTCTCTTGTGGGTGTCTTCTTGCTTTCTTTCATGGGTGTCCTTCTTCCTTCTTTCACTGGTGTCTTCACTTTCTCCTTCATCAATGTCTTCTTTATGGGTGTCCTTCTCATCATTGTCCTAGTCAACACAATTCTCAGGGAATGAATATGCATGTACTAGAAGAAAACTCAAGCAATTACCATCAACACATAGTAAATCATCACATTGCATGTACAAACCATGTCAAACACACAATAACCTTAAATAGTCGGAAAAAAACTCATCCATGTCAAACACACAGACAATAAAAACAGACGGATAGGAAAGTCAAAGAAAACTAAAACATTTTAAATCATCATAGCCAACTCCATCACATCGCATGTACAAGCCATGTCAAACACACAAAAACCCAAAATAGTCGGAAAAAAACTCATCCATGTCAAACTCACACAAAATAAAACAGATGGACAGGAAACAAGAACAAAACGAAAACATAGCAACTCATCATAGCCAACTCCATTTACGTTGCATGTACAAACATGTCTAACACACAACCACCTCGATCAAAATATTGTCATACATTTTTAAAAGAAACACAGAGAAACACAAAGAAAACAAAAACATACCAGTTGGGCATGCAACACATAGACTATGAATAATCAAAACCTAAAAATGGCCATACACATGCAAATAAAAAACAGACAGACAGGAAACATTCAAAAAAAGAAAACATACCAGTTGGGCATGCAACACAGAGAATACCTGGAGGTCGTACAACTTGCAGAGGTACCACACTGTGTTGATTTCGACACCTTGGGAGCACACCAAGCCTTCAAAATCACCTATATGCAAGAGGTTGTTCACGAGGCTGCTGCAGAGGAGACAAACGAGCATACACAAGGAAGGAAAATCAACAACACATACAACGAGCAGGGGAAACAAAAATCTCTGCGTATACAGAGTTCAGAGATCGAACTTGGCACAGAGGGGAACACAAGAACAGCTACGCGGGGAAACAGAGAATCGAAGGTGGAGTGAGAGAGAGAAATAAAAAGAAAGAAAGAAATAGAGCTTCGAAGGTGGAGTGAGAGAGAGAAAGAGAGAGATAGACCTGTAATAGATATGTCGTCTTTCTTTAACTTTCTGCCACTGTCTGTCTGACAACTTCGAGACAGAAGAGAGAGAGAGAGAGAGACATACCAACTGACACGTTCAACTACCCATACCAGAGAGAGAGAGAGAGAGAGAGATACTGAGACTGACCAACTATCACAATGGATACCTTCTCCAGGTGTGCTTTCGTACAACTCTACCTAGGAGACTGGGGCAACAATTAATGTATTAAATATGGCCTAGGGACATTTCGAGTGTGATGTATAATATCTTTGTGCATACGAGTGTGACGTAATGAATTTGTTTTTTGTTTTTTGAAATTTATTTACAATTTTTAATGTTTATTTTCTTCTTCGATTTAGTACTAGATTTTTGGCCAAAAGTTGGTACACCGTAGCATGCTTCGACCCTTTTATTTTTCCATACGATATTGTAAAGGTTCCATGAACACTTTCGTTGATGCACTAAGTCGCATCCGTGAAGTTAACATGCTTAGCTTCACTGAAATAACATCAGATCTTTATGATCACCTTCGAGGAAAGTATCCTGATGACAGTTATTTCGCAAAATACTGGGCAAGAGTTGAGTCTAGAACCGACACCACCACATCCTCAAAGGAATACTTCCACATTGCTAATGGTCTGCTCTACCGTAATGGGAAGGTTTGTGTTCTAGATTTGCCTGAGGTCAAAAAGAGAATTCTTTTTGAATGCCATGATGCACCCTCAGCAGGGCACCTTAGAATACATCATACACTCGTTCCCATCTCCACTCAATTCTATTGGTCTAAGATGCGCCCTGACATACATAGTTATGTGACTGAATGTCACCAATGTCAGGTTAACAAAGTCGAGCGACT
The DNA here is from genome assembly GCF_043228905.1 of Azolla caroliniana. Taxonomy (NCBI): domain Eukaryota; kingdom Viridiplantae; phylum Streptophyta; class Polypodiopsida; order Salviniales; family Salviniaceae; genus Azolla; species Azolla caroliniana. The sequence goes on along the minus strand of NW_028231689.1, from coordinate 3,088 downwards.
TAAAGCCGCATGACTTTTATGTCCCTTGGACATTCCCAAGAATAAGTGGGAAAGTATATCCATGGATTTTATTGTTAGCCTTCCTCGCACCCAAAAAGGCCATGATGCCATCTCGGTTGTGGTTGATAGACTAACTAAAATGGCCAGATTTATTGCTACTAAAACCACGGTAACAGCTCCTGAATTGGCTTACCAATTTGTTGACGAGTTATTTCGTTTTTATGGGTTACCGATGGATATCGTGAGTGATCGAGATCCAAAGTTTACTAGTGACTTCTGGACGCAAGTCTTCAAGAAGTTAGAAACTACATTGAGCATGAGCTCCACGGATCATCCTCAATCCGATGGACAAACAGAACGAGTAAATCAAATTATTGAGGACATGCTTCGAGCATACGTTGGTGCAAAACCAACAAAATGGGAACGTTATCTCCCAATTTTGGAGTTTGCTTTTAATAGCTCCAAGCATACATCGACGGGATATAGTCCTTTTATGTTGATTATGGTTTTCAGCCACGAGCCCCGATTGATGTTAATATACATCATGATGAGTTGCGAAGTACGCAAAACTTTCTTCGAGATATGCAAGATATGTTTCATATTGCACGAGATAATATAAAAACAGCTCAAGATAGAGCGCGTTTTTATGTCGATCATCATAGGCAACCTCGTGTATTCAACCCTAGACAAAAGGTATTTTTACGTGTACCTCACAATTCTAAGACATTGTCTAAGGGTAAGTGCGCTAAGTTAGCCCCACGGTTTTGTGGCCCTTTTACAGTCCTCAAACGCATTGGGTCATCAACCTATTGTCTCGCTCTTCCCGATGGTGTTGAAATTCATCCAATTTTTCATGTGAGTCGTCTAAAAGAACTTCTAGGTTTTGGCGACAAGACAGTTACAACTGAAACTCTGGTTACTTCTGAAGAATTATCTTCTAAAGCACATGTACCATAAAGAATTCTCGATATTATAACAAAAAAATTACGTACTAAAGAAATCCGAGAATTTAAAATAAAATGGATGGATAAATCAATAAAAGATGCCACATGGGAACGCGAAAATACTCTCAGAACTAACGTCCCTAATTTTCCATTGCAAGAGTGCAATGTTTTAAAGAGGGGGAGTATGTTACGAGCATGACCATATAATATCCCGTGGTGAGAATTTACCGTAGCATTCTATACATGTGGATAAGTGTGAGGGTTAAACGAGAGTGTAAAGAAGGGGAGGATTACTTTTAATCCTCGGGATTGAGACAACCCATTAGGCCAAGTGTGAACTTGCCTGGGGGCCTTGGGTATCGTTATAAATAAGAGGCCTAGCTACCCTCATTTGATCATCTTGTTGACTATGTTGAGACTCTGTCTTGTGGTGGGTCAACTCTTGTAGCGAGTGCGCGAGCACTAGGTACGACTCAACGCCACGACGGTGGTATGGGACGCGCATCGAGGCTCGAGTCCATCTCGATCCCTTCACTCGGGGGTGGTCGGGTGGATCAGCACCCTTCTTTCTCTCTCTCTCTTTTCTATCTAGATCTATATTCTATCCTTATCTAATGCTTACATTAGTTCATGCCTCTAATAGCTTACATGAATAATGGAAAAACTGAATATTACCTTTCGGAGTTTTCCATCCTAGTTCCACTGTATCCCATGTCAAGTTCTTTGAGCTTGTATCCCACTTGCCTCCTGTTCTAGGAGACCACATATCAAATCTACGCCTTATCAACACTTTCCATACTTCCTTGCCAAGGAGGAGACTCCTTACTACTAATTCGCCCAATTGAATAATGCTTTGCTCCTAGTTTCTAGATCAATGGGTCCAAGTTCCCCCTTCTTTCTTGCATCATGTTATTTTCTTCCATGCAACTTTGGTTGCCACTTTACCCTGCGATTTGCTTGTGTTGAGATACAAGCTCAACATTGGTTGGATCGGCTGTGCAAGCCGAGAACTGGATCGGTTGGGATCAATTAGTTAGGCGGGACCGGTGCATAACCGGTGCGCAGACCGGTGCGCCACGAGAAGCCGTAGTGGTGCGTAAACCGTGAGGCCGTTGGAAAGATATTCCGCGTAGGAATATATTTTGGGAGTTAGTGTAGAGCTCACTTATGAGCATTGAAGTACATGTCAGTACTTCTGTCAGTCCGTATGGACTTGTATAAAGGTGCTCACTAAGCACATCCTATGTACAGATTGAGTATTATTTTTTAATTGAGTTTGTGTGCCTTCTCTCTCTCTCTCTCTCTCCCGAGTATTGTGTATATTCAAGCTCTCCATTAAACCTGCGTTTCTGTGTTCGGTTTTCTATTGCTTCCGCACACTATTCTTTTTACATGGTATCAGAGCGCGAGGGTTGAGAACCTCTGCAGTCGACCTTCGTAAAGAACAGGAAAAACAAAATGGATAGAGGCATGGCTAGCTCGCTTCCAACCGAGAAGCTTGACAAAAACAACTATGCGTCTTGGTCCTACAAGATGCACTAGTACCTGCTCGGGCACGGTTACTAGAGCTACGTCAACGGAGCAAATGACACAACACCCAATTTGACGCACAGAGATTTCCCAGCGTGGGAACAATTGGCGAGCAGAGTCCTCTACTACTTCGCGTCTTATGTGGGCGAACAGTTTCTAAGCTACATTCGGGATGTGAAAACACCGAAAGATGTTTGGCGAAATCTGAAGAAGATTTTCGCCGCAAGCACCACAGCCAAGAAGCTTCAACTCCAACAGGAGCTGAGCAACTTACGACAACACGACTTGTCGGTGGTTGATTACACCTCGAAGATCAAAGAGATATGCGACTCCTTAGCCTCTATCGATGTGAACGTCAAGGAAGGCGAGATTGTGTAGATCTGTCTTGGGGGACTGGCGTCGAAATTCGGAGCGTTCCGAACTATTGTGTGTACACGGGAGATTATGTCATCGTATTTCGACCTACACTAGATGCTCCTTATAGAGGAGAACCACACGAGTACGTCGACGAGCACGCATGTCGACAGCAAGATGTTGTACATGGAGGGAGATAGGCCCCGTGGTCATGGCGGACAAGGCGAGTCGGTGCGCAATGGAAACGGCTGACGGGACCG
>NW_028231688.1:0-10612 GCF_043228905.1 Azolla caroliniana | reverse complement strand
AAGCATTAAATAGAGAGACCTCCCCTAATATGTGCTCATGAACCTCTTGGGGGACCTTGTAGACAGTGTTGTATCCCTTAACCTTGTGCTTTGCTTGAGTCATATTGAATTTGATCGCAAGAATGGCATCAGCGTAGATTATTGCGATGGGTGCTTCTTTTAGTAATGCATATGTGTTCTTGCACTGCGGCAACTTTGCATAATAGTTTCCATACACGACAGACTCACCAACGTTGAAATTGTTGCCCCAACCATCCCTCACCACTTCTTTCAATAATGTCTTTCCTTGCTTGCACACCACAATGTAGTAGTCTTCTAAATCTTCATTCTGAGAATATTTGAGCACTGCAAAATGATCTCCAACTTCCAATAAAACTGCCAAGTCTTGATTTTGGTTGTAGTATACAATATTGTTTGAATGCACATCCTCTTCAATATCATCTTGTCGTTCAGGCTCAAGCTTCTGCAGCTTCCAGGGCTCCACGATTGATAGGTTGATGCATTTATCCCAAGCTTCATCTAGACACATGGAACAAAAGCATGATAAACTACGGAGTAACAATTGGGTTGTGTCCTTGCAGCTAAACCCTAACACACAATGGGTGCTGCGTGTGCCTTTCACGGTTTTACAACCATATGATTTAGTTCTATCGACCTCATCAACGCGAACTTCAACAAACAATCTGTTCTTACCATCATTTGACATCTTCCATGTTAGCCACTGCACAACATCATGTGCATTTTGTAACTTAGCGCCATTATTATCCAACTACTCACTTGTAAGGGCACGTTTGATCACAACCCCCGCGCCATCATGCTCTCCTTTTCCATGTCCAGACCCGAAGTAATTCCATTGCATACGAATATTGAATAAGGAGAAATACCTGCTTTGGTGAGTACAAGATGAGTACAATACTATGAGTACAACATGAGTAAATACTGATTTAGTACAATTCTCTTAAGGACGGACAATACTATGAGTACAAGATGAGTACTTTATATCCTTTTGTAAACACAACATAGTACAAAACCAACACACAACATAGTACAATGTGTCTATGGAGAACCCTTCACATGGATTAATCGATACTTAGTACAATTCTCTTAAGGACGGACAATACTATGAGTACAAGATGAGTACTTTACATCCTCCTGTAAACACAACATAGTACAGATACAACACACAACATAGTACAATGTGTCTATGGAGAACCCTTCACATGGATTAAAACATAATTAGTACAATTCTCTTAAGGACGGACAATACTATAAGTACAAGATGAGTACTTTACATCCTTTTGTAAACACAACATTGTACAAAACCAACACACAACATAGTACAATGTGTCTATGGAGAACCCTTCACATGGATTAATCGATACTTAGTACAATTCTCTTAAGGACGGACAATATTATGAGTACAAGATGAGTACTTTACATCCTTTTGTAAACACAACATAGTACAGAACCAACACACAACATAGTACAATGTGTATATGGAGAACCCTTCACATGGATTAAAACATAATTAGTACAATTCTCTTAAGGACGGACAATACTATAAGTACAAGATGAGTACTTTACATCCTTCTATACACACAACATAGTACAATGTGTCTATGGAGAACACTTCACATGGATAAAAAGATCATTAGTACAATTCTCTTAAGCACGGACAATACTATGAGTACAAGATGAGTACTTTACATCCTTCTGTAAACACAACATAGTACAATGTGTCTATGGAGAACACTTCACATGGATTAAAAGTTACTTAGTACAACATAATACAAACAAAATTAGTATGCATGCATCCATTCACAAGTGCAAGATTCGAATAGTTAGAAACATAATTAGTATGCATCGATGTGACTAGTATTGTTTGTTAATAGTTACAAACATAATTAGTATGCATCCACTAACACAAGATTTACTTCCTTACACATTGCATGATAAGTACTAAACATATGGATTAAAAATTACCTGGCGATAAAGTAGAACGATCGTGATAAGCACCATCAGACCAAACCCAATGATGGTTAAAGGTTAACCCTAGAGAAAATAAATCTGCATGGTGAAGCTTAAAACAATGTTGAACAAATAGTGTATCATGCTTTTTATCATCTGAAATGTAAAATATTGATTTCTTATGTAACTCACCGTCTTGCCTCCAATAGCAAATATGTACAAGTATTGTACATTGATCATTGTACCAATGCATTGATTGAACCTCATTTTGAACTTTAAATGTATAGTTTTCTGCAAAATCAATAACGGATACAATGACACCCGTTGGTAAGTTATTAATACATTGCTTGAACTGTGAATTTTGCCAATAACTCCGGAAGTTATGTGGAATAAACTCCCCAAGTTGTTTCTTAAATTCTGAGACAAGGGTAGCAGCACATGTCTCCTTATATACTTCCTTGATACGCTTAGTTACAACTCCCTTGCCAATATTTTCAGTCACATACTCCAAATATTTCCATTTCACGATATGACTATTTCCCATATCAAGCTCCTACCTACAAAATAATGGTAGCGGACAAACCTTACATGTTCTTAATAGACATGTACGACGATGCCACTCACATGATGGTTCTTTTTCACAAACACAAGACCTCCATAGCTCAAAAACGGATGCATAAGTCATGTTTCGTGCATTACACCTATTATCCTCCCCATTTGGTCTACAAATCTCACAAGTGCAGACACATAATTCCCCATGTATACCCTTAGAATCAGTACGCATTGCATTCACTGCTAGCCTTAACATGTCCATCTTCACATGGTACACACAACAACATGTATTCCTCTCATTTAATTTTCTTACATAAAATGGTTTCAAACCTTGGAACTTGCGGAATCCGACAGTCAAGCTTGGATGTTGGTCTTTAAAGTTCATGTACAATTCAGCCTACATCAACTAATATATATAGCAAACATTAATATACACTTGGTCAAAACACAAAGTTATGGAATGTGAATTGATATAAAAAAATGGAATACCTCTATCATCTCCAAGAAGTGTCTAGGGTGAATCTGGTACTTACCCTGACTTATTCGTTGTCTACACACGTCCTTCTTATTTGGTGAGACACGCGTATTTTTGGCCCAAAATGAATCCACTTTCTCAATAATCTCTTGAGATAAGGCATCACATCGTCGTCTACGTCCCGACCCCAGCCACTTGAATTTGCTTGAGTGTATATTTCGGCGATGTTTCCTCAAGTTCCTTCTTTGAATACCCAGGGCTAAGGCAACTTTAGTATCACTATATTTTTTTTCTCTCGCACCGTTCACAACCATGTGTAGGGCTGCCCTCTTTGCAGCAAGTTTGTCTAAGCTCTCTACACCTTTCACTAAGTCTAGGGATGACTTCATAAACTCCACAATCTCTTCTGAAACACATTGGTCCCTAAATTTTATTCTCTCCATGTCTTCATTCAAACTTTGATGGTGTAACACTCTACAGATAATATCCCTACGATCCTCTTCACTAAATCTCTTCGTTATTTCTACCAAATAACGGACTATGTGAAGAACCACTCGTCTCTTAGTCCTTTCAGATATGCATGAGTTACTTGACAACTCACTCTCGTTAGGAACCCCCATTCGGTCACTAGATTTATCCACAAAAATTAAGTATCTTGCGAAAGTAGTTAATGTTATATAGACTCAACCAAGAAAACACAATCAAATGTTTTTAAATGTGGCCTGCAAAGTGAGAAATATTTTGTTTCAAACATTAGAATTACATATCAAATATGACAAATGTCAATTCTAAAAATTTAGTACTGAAATATGAAGAAATGAAACATTTTAGTACTGAAAATAAAAAAAATGGATGGAAGGAACCTCCAATGGTGGAGGGAGCGTGGATATATAGACTCAACCAAGAAAACACAATCAAATGTTTTTAAATGTGGCCTGCAAAGTGAGAAATATTTTGTTTCAAACATTAGAATTACATATCAAATATGGCAAATGTCAATTCTAAAAATTTAGTACTAAAATATGAAGAAATGAAACATTTTAGTACTGAAAATAAAAAAATGGATGGAAGGAACCTCCAATGGTGGAGGGAGCGTTGGATATGCCGCCTCGATTTGGTGGAAGGAACCTCCAGTGGTGGAGGGAGCATGGATATGCAGCCTCGATTTGGTGGAAGGAACCTCCAATGGTGGAGGGAGCGTTGGATATGCCGCCTCGATTTGGTGGAAAAAGCCCCAAATCACCACGACATCAACTGCAATCGGTGGAAGTACGAAAGTCGTTGTCGAAGAAGTGACTATTGGCTGCTACCTAAACCCTCAGAACAGTCTCTGTACCTCAACCGAAACCTAACAAAAACAGAAACCCTAAAAAAATCAGAAATCCTCAACTCAAACTCTCCAACCAGACATGGATGTCTGAGATTTAGATTGAAGGAAAATCAGAAACGTGACATGGATGTCTGTGATGAAAAGCTCAGAGGGATAGAGGAAGAACAGTATGAGGGGAATCGCCAAAACGACGTGAGGGGAAGCACCAAAATCGACGTGAGGGGAAAATAGCCCCCAAAATGGAAGAACATCTCCTCACGTGTTCCCCCCACTCCTTCTACAGTAAATGACACTTGTACTACAGTCACCCCACTCTCCAAAATCGATTTTCTTTTTCTCTAATTTTTTTTTCTAAATTATTCAGTACTAACAGTATTGAAAGTACTGACAATTTTTGTGGCCAAAAACAGTACTTTTCTGGTACACCGTAGCGTGCTTCGACCCATCTACCCGTCTCTAGCGCATGCCGGTAGATGCGCAGTTTGGTGGGGGTGGATGTCGTGAAGAAAACCGGCCATAGGCGAAATCGGAGAAAAAGACGCATGAACCGGCGCTCACATAGGTGGACGCGAGAATTGATATTGTGAACATAATTCATAATTAGGTCGGTTGATGTAAATACTAGGTAGTACATATTTATTAGAAGATTGGTGCGTATCTCTGTCAAAAGGGACAGGGAATAAAGCGATTTGACGAGGGAAGAACGGTCCCCTTTTGCGAACTATTTAAGGAGAGAGAGAAGGAGGAAAGAGGATCGCGCATTGACGAGGACGAAGTGCTACTGCAGAACTGAGTGCCGAGCTCTCTCTTCTCCTTCGATCGTCGGTCTCTGTGGGTGTCGGGAGTTCGCTGCCTCTGCTTCGTGGACAGCCCGTGTGCTTCCAGCAGAGGCTCTCCCCTTTTTGTTTCTTTGAGTCGAGTGTGTTCTGTATGTGTGCATGAGTAGGATCCCCGTATCAGGTCCATCGTCGCCTTGCCGGTTGTAATCGTTAGAGTTTGCAATCTTTGGATATTTTAATCGACTGTTACTGTAATTAAGTGTGCCGTTTCTTTCTCTTTCCCTCTCCCTTTTGCGTATCTGCAAATCTTCTCTTTTCTTCTCTTCTCTCTCTCTCTCTCTCCCTCTCTCGCTCCTCGGTTCAAGGCCCCCGTGGTCCCGCCTCTTTCTACATGCACGTTGTCGTGAAGAATGTGCTTCACGATATAAAAATGAGCTTAAATGTTGTATTTAATAATATTTGAGAGACTTGAACCCACATCCTTATATACGAAATACAATGTACATACCACTAGGCTAGGCTATTTATTTGTAAAAGTGCGTAATAAATGTGTTTCATGATATAAGAATGAAGCTATATATTGTATTAAGTAAAATTGAGAGACTTGAACTCTCAACCTTGTATGCCAAACACAAAGTATACACCACTAAGCTAGGTTAGTTATTTTAGAATGCATTTTCATCATTATACTTATCCCATATCTATATGGGAGCTCAAGTAAGCATGATGGCTACCATGCATCATGTGCAATACATGTGCGCCAAATGGCGATCATGCATTACATGTAACTCATGCATTGCATGCATGCCATGCTCCCATACATTACCATATGCATGGCAACACTTATATAAAGAGGGGCAAGGAAAACAAGAGGGGAATCAAGAGAAAGTTAGAGAAATAAGATAATAATAAAAACAAACAAGTTAGCTTGTTGGTGAAGAGGCTCGTGTTTCCAAGTTGGAGTCAAGAGTTCGAATCAAGGGTCGGTAGAGAAAGGGTTCATCTTGCTACCAAACATTGTAAGGTTGGTAAAATCTTGTATTCGTAATACACATCATGTTCATATCATATACTTTTTTGTCTTAAATCATACTTTGTCTCTATCTTGCGTCTTGAATCATACATTGCCTCTATCTTTTATCTATATTAGTCTCTCTCTCACACATATTACTTTAAACTATTATTCTTCATATCCTTTATCTTCCTAACATTTGCGCGCAAGCCTTATAAAAGTTCCTTCAACTCCCCTTAACCTTAGTCCCTGCGACTTCGCCACACAAACCACAACTACCCCGACAACGCACGTAACAACGCGACAACGTGCGAACTTGAAGACAGACAATTTTGCTCAAGACATTTTGGCGCACATTGATACCTCTCGGGCATCCTGTTCTCAATCTCAACAACCAGGTATGGACTACCAACAATTCGAATATCATGATGGTTTGTTATTCATTAAAAATCTTGTATATGTCCCCGATTGCTCCTGTCGCCTTCAAATCATACTTTGTCTCTATCTTGCGTCTTGAATCATACATTGCCTCTATCTTTTATCTATATTAGTCTCTCTCTCACACATATTACTTTAAACTATTATTCTTCATATCCTTTATCTTCCTAACATTTGCGCGCAAGCCTTATAAAAGTTCCTTCAACTCCCCTTAACCTTAGTCCCTGCGACTTCGCCACACAAACCACAACTACCTCGACAACGCACGTAACAACGCGACAACGTGCGAACTTGAAGACAGACAATTTTGCTCAAGACATTCTGGCACACATTGATACCTCTCGGGCATCCTGTTCTCAATCTCAACAACCAGGTATGGACTACCAACAATTCGAATATCATGATGGTTTGTTATTCATTAAAAATCCTGTATATGTCCCCGATTGCTCCTGTCGCCTTCAAATCATCCAAAATTGTCACGACACCCATACGGCGGGACATTTTGGTAGTACTAAGACGTTGGATCTCGTTCAACGATCTTTTTGGTGGCCCCATTTGTGACGTTTTGTCGATGACTATGTTCGGACTTGTGATGCTTGTTGCCGAGCAAAGATGCCCCGACACCATCCATATGGCTTGTTGGAACCCTTACCGATTCCAAGTAAGCCGTGGTAGTCTATTTGTCTTGATTTTATCACAGATCTGCCGGTCTCGAAGGGGTTCGATGCTATCTTAACCGTCGTCGATCGATATACTAAGATGGCACATTTTGTGTTGTGTACTAAGGCCATCACTAGCGACGAAACTGCCACCCTTGTCATGCGTGAGGTATTTCGCCATCATGGCCTCCTAGATAGTATCATATGTGACCGAGGACCTCAATTCGTCTCCAAATTTTGGCAGCATCTCTTCTTGACGAGAACTGCACGCTCCCTATATGCAACGCTCGGCCACAACCGAGCTTAGAATCATACACAGAAAACGGGAAATAGATGCACAACACAAAGAAGAGAAGAGTACACAAGATGTTTACATGGAAAACCCCAAACTAGGAAAAAAAACCATGGTAGCCCACAGACTGCAAACTATCACTATGTTAGAATGTACAACAGTGAGTTCACAGAGGCAACGACCTCGTGCTCACGATCTTCACCACAGGCGGCGGTTTCAACAGAGGCAACGACCTCTTTCTCTCTCTCCCTCTCTCTGTACACGGTTACACGCTCTCTCTCTTCTTGCACCAACAAGAATAACAACCACTCTAAAAGTTTGCCCTAAGTCATATTTATACTAATATGACTTTTCGGCTATTTACAAATATAGCCATGATGGACTCTCAGAAACATATTTATGAATATGTCTCTTCATCCAATGAGCACTCCTCACCGGGTCTGCTCCATCCGGCTCTCCGTAACCGGGTACTCCTCATCCGGTTTAGCATTGTTCTTCTCCCTTCCCATCCGGAGGGACCTGTCTCCCAACAAACTCCCCCTTCACTCCGGCATGGGGTGTCTTACTAGTCCGATCCTCTTCCGGCATGAATCCAGCTTGTCGGGTATCAGCACTTTGGTCAGCATATCTGACCCGTTCTCGGCCGTGTGGATCTTCGTCAGTACGAACTCCTGGTCATCTACTCTTTCCCGAATCCAATGATATCTTCGCTGGATATGCTTCGTCCGGGAATGGTAGGCCGCATTCTTAGCAAGATGGATGGCACTTTGACTGTCGCAATAGAGTCAGTATTCATCTTGCCGGATACCGAGCTCTCCGATGAAATCCATCATCCATAATATTTCCTTGCCGGCTTCCACAGCCGCCATGTACTCCGCCTCCGTGGTTGACAATGCAACTGTCTTCTGCAGCCTCGACTGCCACGAGACAGCTCCCTCTGCATATGTCATTACATACCCGGATGTAGACCGGTTGGTATCCACATCAGCCGACATGTCCGAATCAGTGAAACCGTCAAGTTGAGGTTTCCCAGAGCCGAATCGGAGACACATATTTGAAGTGCCCTTCAAATACCAGAGTATCCATTTGACCGCGTTCCAGTGCTCCTTGCTGGGATTGCTCATAAACCGGCTCACCACTCTGACTGCGTATCCTATATCCGGTCGGGTACACACCATTGTGTACATCAAGCTCCCGACGGCAGAGGCATATGGAATCTTCATCATATCCGCCTTCTCTGCTTTCGTCTTCGGGCTTTGCTTACCGGATAGGCTGCAGTTTGCCGGAAGTGTCGATCCGACCGGTTTCGCCTCTGACATGTTGAACCGGTGAAGCACCTTTGTCACGTACTTCTCCTGTGACAGCCATAATTGCTTCACTGACCGGTTCCGGATAATATGCATCCCCAACATCTGTCTTGCCGGACCCAAGTCTTTCATTGAGAAGGTCCGGTTGAGGGCCTTCTTCAGCATCCGTATTTTGACTTGGTCCCGTCCGACGATCAACATGTCATCCACGTACAGAAGGAGTATCAGGAAGTCGCCTCCATCAAACTTCTTCACAAACACGCAGTGATCGGCCTGCGTCTTGTGGTACCCTTGATCAGCCATGAAGGAGTCAAACTTCCGGTACCATTGACGGGGAGCCTGCTTCAACCCGTAGAGGCTCTTCTTCAACCGGCAAACTAGGTGCTCCTTCCCTTTCTCCACAAATCCCTCCGGTTGCTGCATGTAGATCTCCTCTTCGAGGTCGCCGTGAAGGAATGTCGTCTTCACGTCCAGCTGTTCTACCTCGAGGTCCATGCTTGCCGCCATACTCAGCAACGTCCGGATGGAGGTCATCTTTACTACCGGGGCAAATATCTCGTCGAAGTCCATGCCCTTCTTTTGTTGGAACCCCTTCACCACGATCCTGGCTTTGTATCTCGGGGGGTTGTCGGCATCTCTCGGTTTCAACTTGTACACCCACTTGTTTCAGAGTGCCCGCTTTCCTTTCGGCAACTCCACCAATTCGTACGTATAGTTCTCATGCAGGGAATCCATCTCATCCTGCATGGCACTTAACCATTTGCGGCTGTGGGTGTCATCCTTCGCTTCTTCGAAGCTTTCCGGCTCCCCCTCATCGGTCAGCAGAACATGCTCTGCATCCGGAAATCTTCGGGACGCCCTTCTCTCTCTGAGAGGATATCTCCGTCTTCGGGCTTCGGTAACCGGCTCCTCCATTTGTTCTTCATTCGAATCCGATTCGGGGTCTTGGCCGGTTCCGGTTTCAGCTTCCTCTACTTCTTCTTCAACCTGTTTGGTATCCTCACCGTAACCGGCTGGTCCCTCGAGTGCTAACCGGTCTCTTCCCGGTTGGATCTGCTCATCGTAGAGTCGATCCTTACCGGTCGACTCAGAGTTCATTATCTTCTTCTCCGAATCCCAGTCGGTGAGCGTCTTGTCCTCCATGAAGATAATATCTTGACTCCGGAATACCTTCTTGTCGACCAGGTATCCAAACTCATCGTCACCGTAAGCAAGGAATATGCATGGCTGGGTCTTTGGATCTAACTTTCCTCTCCGGTCCTTAGCTACATGCACGTACACGAGACACCCGAACACCTTCAGATGCCGGTAGGATACTTCCTTACCGGTCCATACTCTCTGTGGCGTGTCTCCGTCCAAGGGTACTGAGGGTGATCTATTTATCACATATGTCACCATCGACAATGCCTCAGCCCAAAACTTCTTGGGTAGTTTTGCATGCGCTAGCATACTCCGAACCCTCTCCATTATGGTCCGGTTCATCCTCTCGGCCAGTCCGTTTAGTTCCAGCGTCTTTGGCACGGTAAATTTGAGCCGGATTCCCTTCGAGCGGCAGTACACCTCGAACTGCCCCCGGTATTCTCCTCCGTTATCTGCTCGAACCGCCTTCAGCTTCTGGCCGGTTTCTCTTTCCACTCTCGCGTGGAGCTCTTTGAAGACGGATAACACTTGATCCTTCGTCTTCAACGGTGTGGCCCATAGCTTCCGACTGTAGTCATCTATGAACGTCACGAAATACTGCGCTCCAGCATGTGACTTCGTGTCTACTTGACACACATCCGTATGCACCAACTCCAGTGG